>NC_089681.1:28438338-28618214 GCF_031753505.1 Anomalospiza imberbis | reverse complement strand
TGCCTTTCCCTTGCCTTTCCCTTGCCTTTCCCTTGCCTTTCCCTTGCCTTTCCCTTGCCCCCATCCCCCCCATCCTTTCCCTTGCCTTTCCCTTGCCTTTCCCTTGCCCCATCCCCCCCATCCTTTCCCTTGCCTTTCCCTTGCCTTTCCCTTGCCTTTCCCTTGCCTTTCCCTTGCCCCCATCCCCCCATCCTTTCCCTTGCCTTTCCCTTGCCTTTCCCTTGCCCCCATCCCCCCCATCCTTTCCCTTGCCTTTCCCTTGCCTTTCCCTTGCCCCCATCCCCCCCATCCTTTCCCTTGCCTTTCCCTTGCCTTTCCCTTGCCCCCATCCCCCCCATCCTTTCCCTTGCCTTTCCCTTGCCTTTCCCTTGCCCCCATCCCCCCCATCCTTTCCCTTGCCTTTCCCTTGCCTTTCCCTTGCCTTTCCCTTGCCTTTCCCTTGCCCCCATCCCCCCCATCCTTTCCCTTGCCTTTCCCTTGCCTTTCCCTTGCCCCCATCCCCCCCATCCTTTCCCTTGCCTTTCCCTTGCCTTTCCCTTGCCCCCATCCCCCCCATCCTTTCCCTTGCCTTTCCCTTGCCTTTCCCTTGCCCCCATCCCCCCCATCCTTTCCCTTGCCTTTCCCTTGCCTTTCCCTTGCCCCCATCCCCCCCATCCTTTCCCTTGCCTTTCCCTTGCCCCCATCCCCCCCATCCTTTCCCTTGCCTTTCCCTTGCCTTTCCCTTGCCTTTCCCTTGCCTTTCCCTTGCCCCCATCCCCCCCATCCTTTCCCTTGCCTTTCCCTTGCCCCCATCCCCCCCATCCTTTCCCTTTGCCTTTCCCTTGCCCCCATCCCCCCCATCCTTTCCCTTGCCTTTCCTTGCCCCCATCCCCCCCATCCTTTCCCTTGCCTTTCCCTTGCCCCCATCCCCCCCATCCTTTCCCTTGCCTTTCCCTTGCCCCCATCCCCCCCATCCTTTCCCTTGCCTTTCCCTTGCCTTTCCCTTGCCTTTCCCTTGCCTTTCCCTTGCCTTTCCCTTGCCTTTCCCTTGCCTTTCCCTTGCCTTTCCCTTGCCTTTCCCTTGCCTTTCCCTTGCCTTTCCCTTGCCTTTCCCTTGCCTTTCCCTTGCCTTTCCCTTGCCTTTCCCTTGCCTTTCCCTTGCCTTTCCCTTGCCTTTCCCTTGCCTTTCCCTTGCCTTTCCCTTGCCTTTCCCTTGCCTTTCCCTTGCCTTTCCCTTGCCTTTCCCTTGCCTTTCCCTTGCCTTTCCCTTGCCTTTCCTTGCCTTTCCCTTGCCTTTCCCTTGCCTTTCCCTTGCCTTTCCCTTGCCTTTCCCTTGCCTTTCCCTTGCCTTTCCCTTGCCTTTCCCTTGCCTTTCCCTTGCCTTTCCCTTGCCTTTCCCTTGCCTTTCCCTTGCCTTTCCCTTGCCTTTCCCTTGCCTTTCCCTTGCCTTTCCCTTGCCTTTCCCTTGCCTTTCCCTTGCCTTTCCCTTGCCTTTCCCTTGCCTTTCCCTTGCCTTTCCCTTGCCTTTCCCTTGCCTTTCCCTTGCCTTTCCCTTGCCTTTCCCTTGCCTTTCCCTTGCCTTTCCCTTGCCTTTCCCTTGCCTTTCCCTTGCCTTTCCCTTGCCTTTCCTTGCCTTTCCCTTGCCTTTCCCTTGCCTTTCCCTTGCCTTTCCCTTGCCTTTCCCTTGCCTTTCCCTTGCCTTTCCCTTGCCTTTCCCTTGCCTTTCCCTTGCCTTTCCCTTGCCTTTCCTTGCCTTTCCCTTGCCTTTCCCTTGCCTTTCCCTTGCCTTTCCTTGCCTTTCCCTTGCCTTTCCCTTGCCTTTCCCTTGCCTTTCCCTTGCCCCATCCCCCCCATCCCCCCATCCCCCCCATCCTTTCCCTTGCCTTTCCCTTGCCTTTCCCTTGCCTTTCCCTTGCCTTTCCCTTGCCTTTCCCTTGCCTTTCCCTTGCCTTTCCCTTGCCTTTCCCTTGCCTTTCCCTTGCCTTTCCCTTGCCTTTCCCTTGCCTTTCCCTTGCCTTTCCCTTGCCCCCATCCCCCCCATCCTTTCCCTTGCCTTTCCCTTGCCTTTCCCTTGCCTTTCCCTTGCCTTTCCCTTGCCTTTCCCTTGCCTTTCCCTTGCCTTTCCCTTGCCTTTCCCTTGCCTTTCCCTTGCCCCCATCCCCCCCATCCTTTCCCTTGCCTTTCCCTTGCCTTTCCCTTGCCCCCATCCCCCCCATCCTTTCCCTTGCCTTTCCCCTTGCCTTTCCCTTGCCCCCATCCCCCCCATTCCTTTCCCTTGCCTTTCCCTTGCCTTTCCCTTGCCCCCATCCCCCCCATCCTTTCCCTTGCCTTTCCTTGCCTTTCCCTTGCCCCCATCCCCCCCATCCTTTCCCTTGCCTTTCCCTTGCCTTTCCCTTGCCCCCATCCCCCCCATCCTTTCCCTTGCCTTTCCCTTGCCTTTCCCTTGCCCCCATCCCCCCCATCCTTTCCCTTGCCTTTTCCCTTGCCTTTCCCTTGCCCCCATCCCCCCCATCCTTTCCCTTGCCTTTCCCTTGCCTTTCCCTTGCCTTTCCCTTGCCTTTCCCTTGCCTTTCCTTGCCTTTCCCTTGCCTTTCCCTTGCCTTTCCCTTGCCTTTCCCTTGCCTTTCCCTTGCCTTTCCCTTGCCTTTCCCTTGCCTTTCCCTTGCCTTTCCCTTGCCTTTCCCTTGCCTTTCCCTTGCCTTTCCCTTGCCTTTCCCTTGCCTTTCCCTTGCCTTTCCCTTGCCTTTCCCTTGCCTTTCCCTTGCCTTTCCCTTGCCCCCATCCCCCCCATCCTTTCCCCTTGCCTTTCCCTTGCCTTTCCCTTGCCCCCATCCCCCCCATCCTTTCCCTTGCCTTTCCCTTGCCTTTCCCTTGCCCCCATCCCCCCCATCCTTTCCCTTGCCTTTCCCTTGCCCCCATCCCCCCCATCCTTTCCCTTGCCTTTCCCTTGCCTTTCCCTTGCCTTTCCCTTGCCTTTCCCTTGCCTTTCCCTTGCCTTTCCCTTGCCTTTCCCTTGCCTTTCCCTTGCCTTTCCCTTGCCTTTCCCTTGCCTTTCCCTTGCCTTTCCCTTGCCTTTCCCTTGCCTTTCCCTTGCCTTTCCCTTGCCTTTCCCTTGCCTTTCCCTTGCCTTTCCCTTGCCTTTCCCTTGCCTTTCCCTTGCCTTTCCCTTGCCTTTCCCTTGCCTTTCCCTTGCCTTTCCCTTGCCTTTCCCTTGCCTTTCCCTTGCCTTTCCCTTGCCTTTCCCTTGCCTTTCCCTTGCCTTTCCCTTGCCTTTCCCTTGCCTTTCCCTTGCCTTTCCCTTGCCTTTCCCTTGCCTTTCCCTTGCCTTTCCCTTGCCTTTCCCTTGCCTTTCCCTTGCCTTTCCCTTGCCTTTCCCTTGCCTTTCCCTTGCCTTTCCCTTGCCTTTCCCTTGCCTTTCCCTTGCCTTCCCTTGCCTTTCCCTTGCCTTTCCCTTGCCTTTCCCTTGCCTTTCCCTTGCCTTTCCCTTGCCTTTCCTTGCCTTTCCCTTGCCTTTCCCTTGCCTTTCCCTTGCCTTTCCCTTGCCTTTCCCTTGCCTTTCCCTTGCCTTTCCCTTGCCTTTCCCTTGCCTTTCCCTTGCCTTTCCCTTGCCTTTCCCTTGCCTTTCCCTTGCCTTTCCCTTGCCTTTCCCTTGCCTTTCCCTTGCCTTTCCCTTGCCTTTCCCTTGCCTTTCCCTTGCCTTTCCCTTGCCTTTCCCTTGCCTTTCCCTTGCCTTTCCCTTGCCTTTCCCTTGCCTTTCCCTTGCCTTTCCCTTGCCTTTCCCTTGCCTTTCCCTTGCCTTTCCCTTGCCTTTCCCTTGCCCCCATCCCCCCCATCCTTTCCCTTGCCTTTCCCTTGCCTTTCCCTTGCCTTTCCCTTGCCTTTCCCTTGCCTTTCCCTTGCCTTTCCCTTGCCTTTCCCTTGCCTTTCCCTTGCCTTTCCCTTGCCTTTCCCTTGCCCCCATCCCCCATCCTTTCCCTTGCCTTTCCCTTGCCTTTCCCTTGCCCCCATCCCCCCATCCTTTCCCTTGCCTTTCCCTTGCCTTTCCCTTGCCCCCATCCCCCCCATCCTTTCCCTTGCCTTTCCCTTGCCTTTCCCTTGCCCCCATCCCCCCCATCCTTTCCCTTGCCTTTCCCTTGCCTTTCCCTTGCCCCCATCCCCCCCATCCTTTCCCTTGCCTTTCCCTTGCCTTTCCCTTGCCCCCATCCCCCCCATCCTTTCCCTTGCCTTTCCCTTGCCTTTCCCTTGCCCCCATCCCCCCCATCCTTTCCCTTGCCTTTCCCTTGCCTTTCCCTTGCCCCCATCCCCCCCATCCTTTCCCTTGCCTTTCCCTTGCCTTTCCCTTGCCCCTCATCCTTTCCCTTGCCTTTCCCTTGCCTTTCCCTTGCCTTTCCCTTGCCTTTCCCTTGCCTTTCCCTTGCCTTTCCCTTGCCTTTCCCTTGCCTTTCCCTTGCCTTTCCCTTGCCTTTCCCTTGCCTTTCCCTTGCCTTTCCCTTGCCTTTCCCTTGCCTTTCCCTTGCCTTTCCCTTGCCTTTCCCTTGCCTTTCCCTTGCCTTTCCCTTGCCTTTCCCTTGCCTTTCCCTTGCCTTTCCCTTGCCTTTCCCTTGCCTTTCCCTTGCCCCCCATCCTTTCCCTTGCCTTTCCCTTGCCTTTCCCTTGCCCCTCATCCTTTCCCTTGCCTTTCCGTTGCCCCTTATCGTTGCCCCTCATCGTTGCCCCTCATCCTTACCATTAGTGTTTTGCCTTGGTCCTGGCTGAGTATAACTTGCTTCAGCTTTAAAATACACAAACAGATATGATCAACAACTGCTAATAATGACATATCATTAATAAATAGAATCATAGAACCATCAATTTTAGTAGAGACCTTCAAGATCATCTAGTCCTACTATACACCTAGCACTAAACTGGATCACCTAGCCCCAGAACCAGACACTTCTTGAACACCACCAGGGATAGTGACTCCTCCTTCTCCCCTGAGCAACCTACTCCAGTGCCTGACTACCTTAACAGTGGAAGAAATTTTTCTAGTATCTAATCTGAATCTCCCATCTCAGCTTAAGGGAGCTCTGTTCTTCTCACTCCAGGCACGGTAGAGGAGACTGGCCCCTACCTCACCACAGCTTCCTTTCAGGGAGTCATAGAGAGCAATGAGGTGCCCCTTGAGCCTTCTTGAGACTGAACAGACCCAGCTCCCTCAGCTGCTTCTCATAATACTCATTTCCTAGATGCTTCATGAGCCTTGCTGCCCTTTGCTGGACACACACCAGCACTTCAATGTCTTTTTTTGAACTGAGGGGCCCAAAACTGGACACAGCACTTGAGGTGCAGCCTCACCAATGCCAAGTACAAGCAGACACTCATCTGCAAATGAAAAGCTGGAATTGTTCAGCCTGGAGAAGAGCAGGTTCAAGGATGCCTTGCCCATGTGCAGAAATGCCTGATGGGAGTGTGCAAAGAAGTTGGAGCCAGGCTTTTATCAGTGGCTCACAGTGACAGGAAAAGAGTCAGATGGAAATGGAGATAGACAAGATTCCATCTGAACATAAGAAAGCACGTTTTTATTGTGAGGTTGATCAAAGACTGGAATAGATTGTCCAGAGAAGTAATTGCTTGATGATATTTAAAACTTGACTGGACACAGCCCTGAGCTACTTGCTCTAGCTGACCCCTCTTTGAAACAGGGGCTGGACTAGATGACTTTGAGAGGTTCCTTTCATCAGCAACCCTTCTGTGATTTTGAGAGCTTAGAGACCCTCCATCCTGTTGTTGCTGAAGAACAAAAAGGTACCAGCACTGTTTCTATTTCTGTTTTCTTAAAAGCATCTACTCTTCAAAGAGTATGGGAGAAAAAATTGTTCTCATTTGCTGTTGTGTGATGAAATAAAATTCAGCTTGTGGCAAGCTGACAAGTAATCTTTAAATGTACTTTCTGATACTTTTTTTTTCTGAATAAGGTATTTTTTTTCTTACCTTCTTTTTTCTTTCCTGTAATCATTGTTAAAAGAACATTGTAAGGAAAGCCCAGGGAGCAGAGAATAAGGAATTGTTGATTTAGTAGACTACATTTTTTCTTTTCAATCTAAATAAAAGTATTGTGCCATGGATTACAGGAATTTAGATTGAGGAGTCATATTCATATTCATTAATGAGTTCTTTACATGGCTGTGAAGCTTCAAGTTTAAAAATAGTTGGTTTGCTCTTAGCTAAAAGTAGTGATTTTAAATGTTCTTGGTTTTACAGCACTGAACCATTTGCTTGCTTTTGCTGCAGGGAAGAGGTGGTTCTTTCCCAGTAATACCCTTTTCGATGCAATGGGACCTTGGGTTTTAATGTGATGTGACAAAGCTTCTGGTCCTTTGATACAGCTTTTCTTGAAGGTTTTGTTTTTCCTTCCTAATGCTCTGCGACTTACTGTTTTGTACGGTACAGTGTATTTTAGTATTGATTTGTGACAGTCTGAAAAGTATTTCTTTCTCTGTGGGGTAAGGAGAAGAAACTTGGTCTTGTTAAAACATGAGCAGACATACAAGTGAGACAAACTTAATTGTTTCCAGTGTTTCTCTGTGACCTTGGACAAATCATTTAAATTTCACTTTATTGTTGATTCCCAGGTTTTGCTATAGGCTCATTCAGCAAGCGAACAAAGTTGCAGTGAATATAATCTTCTAAATCTGAAAGGCATCACTATTACTTGCGCAACTCTATGTACTGAATTTGAAGTGACGCTTGTCTTTCCTGCACAGCACAGCTCTGTTCAAATGCGTTCCTTTTGCCCAAAATCACTAATACAGCCCTACAAAGGACAGTGTTCATTAACTGTATCCTATGCACAAAGGATATAAGTTTCATTGTTTTTTAACAATAACAAAGAAACCTTTCCATTTATTTCCAAAGTTCAAATAGCTGCAGTGGTGTGAAACAGCTTTGTCTCGGAGAAACGTGTCACATTGATATGGAAATGAGCACACCCTGTGCTTCAGTAAGTGCCAGAGTGGCAATGTTCAGTACTGCTACACTTAAGTAAGCTTCTGCATTCTGCTCAAATTCTGTTCAGCCAGCCAAAATTCTAACAGCTTTACCTTCTGTGTTAGAAGTAGAGTTTGAAATAATACTGACATCCACACATGTAAAATTGGATAGAATCATACTCTTATCTTTTTCTTGTGAAGTAACAATATGGAGTTAGTTTTAGATGAATATTATACAATAGTGTACTTAATTTATTTTAAAAAACCCTGCAGATAGTTTGGATTTCTGGCTTTGAAGAAGAACAAAATCTCTTATTCAGAAGAACTTTGCTTTCTATTGTTTTCAGTTTATTTAGCCTTTTTGTCTCTTTCTATTTCTACTTTTCTTTGTGAATTGCAATTAAAAGATATGTTGCACACTGACATGTTAATTCAGCATTAACATTTGCAGGCTATTCTAGGACTGGAGGCTACTATTTATTGGCTATTGTTCTTGCTATCTTCCAGAGCCCGCAGGTGTGCTAAACATTTACAGACACGTTGAAAAACATGGTTATTTGCTGTATGGATTTGTAACTTTATATTGAACAGGAAGAAATAAGTGATGATAAAAAACATTTCAGACAAGCTGATAAGAGAGAGCAAGGGTTATCACAGGAAGATAAATCACCTACTTACCTGAGGCCTTGACATAGAATTTATTATCAGACAGCATTTATTTATGATGGATGATTACATGGCGCAGACTTTTCTTAGGAGAGACAAGCTCTAGAGGGAATGCCTTAGCAGATCTCAGCTGTGTCAAGTCTTACTGAGGAGTTATGGTAGGTAACCTCCAATCACAAAAGCTGTGAGGCAACGCTGCCTCACAGTGTTATCTGCACTACTTGTCTTGCTGTCATCTGGACATGTTTCCAGGGTCTGGAATGCCAGTGTCTTCCTTCTGAACTGCCCACATGCCTAATTTCCCAGTGAATGTATGAGTCTGTGAGGGAAGCAGAAGTTGGGATGGTCCCAGCTTGCTGGCAGGATATAGCACAGCCATGGCTCACACAAAGACCGGGGAGAAGAGTCATGGGTACCACAGTTCAGAGGCAGTAGTGGTAGTTTCTGGGAACATAGACACAGCTGATTACTGGCATATTGCAGAATTCCCCAAAACTGAATAATTTTAAATGGAGGGGAAAATTAGACAATTGTATGAGTGAATAATATCCTTTATGTGCTCGTGAGGAAGGCAGTCATTAGGATGCCTTTTGAAAGAAAACATTGCTGTGGCTGGATGTAATGGGAACGGCAGGTGTTGCAAGTGTAGGGTGAGGTGGCAGAAAACAAGGGTGGATGTAAGAAAGGTAAGCAATGTTAGATGGAGATTTGCTGTCAGAACTGTCATGGGTATTTCAAAGGAGACATCATATGCAATGGAACAAAGCCAGTATTAGAATGGTCAGGTTTTAATCAGAAATCAATATTGCCTTTCATCACTACAGGCATTAATACCCACATCCCCACAAATGCCTACTACTGGCATAATTAAAAAAAAGCTCTTATTTTTGATGGAACTTTCATAAGTGTTCCTAAATGGTCTCATGTTCTTCTGACTCACTGTATGATAGTGAAATTTGGGCATGAAGGGCTTGGCTTATTAGGTCCACAACTGACACTGCAAATTGTTTTAATGTTTTAGTAAAGATAAGAAAAAAAGAAGAAAAATAGTTTGAAAATCTGAGGTATAATTTAAGTGGGTTTTTTAAAGATACATTTTAAAATAAAATCTGTAAAAATATGTAATACAATAAAAAGTAAGACGTTTTCATTCAATCAGCATCTCCTAATTGTTTTTCTTTGTATATAAAAAGGTTTTAGAAGGACTTTCTTCTAGTTAAACAATATTATAGGTAGAATTATAGGCTTTATCAAATGTCTTTTTTGGAAAAAGAAAATGTACTTCGAATGGATTTGAGCTATTGTTTTCCCTACGTTTATGCTCTGATATAATTTTGCTTGCAACCAAACAAGACAAATAAACATAAAAGGAAAGAGAACAACAAAAGCTGAAGTTGCACATTTTATTGTTGATGCTGATTTTTATCTTTCAGCTTCATGAATTAGAATGACAGGTACATTATACCATTGCTGCATGCAGCCCAAAACCCAGGCTAACCTGCATCAACCACCTTTCAGGTGGTGGGTTGGCAATGAAATAAAAAGAGGTTCTGTCTTGGTTGGCTAAAACAGATTTCCACCAAAAACAAAAAGTGAAATAGGAAAGAACAAAAATAAACCAGAGCAAGAAAAAAAAAATAAGAAGGAATGTTACATATAGACCCAAATTCTGTGCTCTGAATGGTGTTGCAGGTTACTCTAAAGAGCAGTGAGCAATTTGGGAAAAATTTTTCTTACCCTGTACAATGTAGAATGCAGGATTTTACACCACAAGGCTCCTTTCTTAGTATTAAATGGAGCTTCTTTGGTGTGAAATGAATTTTGTGCTGTAATATGAATGTAGCAATCTGACTATTGTGCAAGAGAGATGGTTGAGAGGAAGCATAAATAATAACTTTACTATTTCTTTCTGACATATAGATCATGCTGCACATTAGATGATGAAGATATTTCTGTCTTTTGGTATCCTGTGCTCTCACAACAAATTCTTGTACATCAAAGAAATGAGCTCTGAGTCAAAATTATAGTAGAAGTGATGAGCTAGAAAATAATGTAAAGAGGTAGTACCTATGAAATTACTGCAAATGTCTGAAGAAATGGGGTAAAGGAAATTGCTCACAAAGATGTTCAAATAACTTAAGCTGCTGTCTGAAAAATAATCAGTCTGGGAGATGGCTATTAAAAATGAAATGTGATTAGAAGCTGAAGTTTTTGGAGCACTGTATCTGATACTGCATTACAAGCCATCTTTCCTTAACCTCCTTCCATGATGAAAGTTTTAGAAAGCTTGTAGTGGGGGCAAGTAGAGGGCAAAAGGATTGCCAATATCATAAAGCATCTTTCTTATCTAAATCATTAGTCCTTTTCCAGCCATGTCAATAGTGGTTTGAAGTTGTCTTCTCCAGGAGATTATTCAGTGGCCTTTTTGGTATGAATGAATTGTTTTGTTGTCATTCCTGTTAGATATTTACATTTAAAAAAAAAAAAAAAAAGACTGTTTGGAGTGATAGCACCCAACTGATACCAAGGAATAAGCAGTGGCTGAGGATTCATTGCACAGAGAAAATTGTAGTTAACATGACAGAGAATCCTTTTAGGAAAAAGTTAAGCGAGTGATGTAGAGTGGTGGGAAAACTTGTCCTTTTTGCTGACTGGTTTCTTGTGCCATCTGGTCTACTGTCACATCTTTCCTACCCACTCAGGAACAAGGCTTCTTCTTACCTTTGTTTAGCCATCTAAACAAAGTTATGTTCAAACTGGATATCCCTAGTAGCCCGTACTAAACAAAAGCATTTTCAGACGACTTCAGTTTTTCTGAGATAACCTTTCTTTGAGATTCTTTTTGGATCATTTTGCATAGGTTTCCATATACCTAAATGTTGGACTCCAATTCAGCCATGGCTGGGTTTAAGTCTTGTTTCTATGGCCAGAGAGGAAATGCATGCAAGAACTCTCAAGTAAAATGACATATGGATTTAACTTCCATAAGAGCTACAAGATTAAGAGCAGAGATGAGCAGAAGATGTATTATGTATTCTGGGAGATACTCTTCCTGTTAAAAAAATAAATACAAAAAAGGAGAATTCATTTTAGTGAATGTTAAATATTCATGATGAAAATATCAGTGATGAAACTCACTCTGAAGGCAGAAAACAGTGTTTCCTGTTACTTAAGAGCATGGACTTTCCATGACTTCCTGCAGTGAAAGCTTGTCTGTAATAACTTTTCTTTCGGGGCCTCAAATTAGTTGTTAAGGTGTCTGTTTCAGTTCTGGAGTCAATAAAATGGGAAAAACAGTACTTTCTATCTCCCTCAGAAAATGTTACTTAAGAATTCAGTGTTGAATTACAGGTCAACAGAGGTAGGTATGTGCTGTTCAAAGGCCCAGACTAGCACCAAGATCTCTTGAAGTGGGTGTTACAGACCTAGATACCTAACACTTTTTTTTTTTCATTTTCAGAGTGAAAAACAGAGGAGAAGGGTTATGAGCTGTGCTCTTGGATATATATTTGGATGCTATGGCAAATTGAAAAACAAATTATTGCCATGTTTTTTTAAAGATCCACATGTCTGGACCAGATGTTTATTCTAGAGCCAGTGCTGCTAATGAAGAAAGAGTTAATTAACCATAACATGATTGATTTCTTGGTGAAGGTCCACCTTTGCCTCTACCCCTAGCAGCTGTATGTACTTTCTGTATTGAAG
This sequence comes from Anomalospiza imberbis, assembly GCF_031753505.1. Classification (NCBI taxonomy): domain Eukaryota; kingdom Metazoa; phylum Chordata; class Aves; order Passeriformes; family Viduidae; genus Anomalospiza; species Anomalospiza imberbis. The sequence goes on along the minus strand of NC_089681.1, from coordinate 28,606,896 downwards.
AGAATTCACATTTTCTGTATTGAAAAGAATATTATATAGCCTGTCCACTTCCAGGACTTAGCAAAAAAAAAAAAAAAATATGCTGGTGAAGACCAACCAACAGATCAGCACTCTTTCTTTAGGACTACATCTATTCTTTTTTATTAAATGTACCTAGACAAATGAGTTTCTTTGATTATACTTATTTTACTGCTTCTATTGCCTTGAAATCTGAATTGTGATTGCTTAGATAAATGCACTGAAACACTCTCTGTTCCCACTTTGGCTTTCTGAAATAGCTCATTATGTTTTTCAGTGAGATACTATTTTGCAATTTGCAGCATCAGTCTCAATTGTGTGAATCTCTACACATATCTCAGCAACCTCTTCAGGAGCAATGGGTATGGGTGCCATTTCCTTCTGCTTTCCAACAGTGAAAGAATAATGCTCTCACAAAGCTGTGTAAAATCAGAAGATCGTCTTTTTCTGTGCTAGTTTTCTATTGTCATGTGTGATTTTTAGTCAGTGTGGTTAAAGAAAAGGATGAGGCATCCCAGCTTTCTGGGTGGTCTGAAAAAATCTGTTATCTCCCCTCAGGTTTTTCCAGAAACGTACTTGAGCTTTCCTTTGAGTCTCATATCTGAATTTGAGAATCCCCATAAAGGAAAGGAAGATTCAAGAAGTCTCTGAATGCAAGTTTTAAAAGCTGGAAATAGGACTAATGGAATCTCTGTGGGTGTCCCTAAAAGATAATGTAGTGGTAGGTGCTGAATAGAGCACGCTGTGTGATTTGCTGATGAATACTGGGATATTTACTTAGACGTAGGATCAACCACACCGGGAGTAGATCAATAATTCAAACACTTCTCCTGGGTGACAAAACTGCTATATTCCTGTAGCTGAGTCAGTGCTGAAAGATACAAGATAGCTTGTATATTTTCAACAGAACTTTTAAAATAAAAGGCAATAAATTTATTGTCTATTCTATAAAGTCATAAAAAAGGAAAAGTGTCTAATTAATTGTCCATCATTTATTTTCAGAAAGGATTTCTAATGAACAATTAGCACTAACTGAATTTAATCACATGGGGAAAACATTTTCCAAAACGATTTACCAGAACTTTTAGATCTTGTTCTTAGTTATTTAACACTCTAGATTACTATCTCACCTGCATTGTCTCTACTTTTTTAAAAAAAAATATTTTTCCTAAAGATCAGAAACTACTTCCATTATGAACTATAAGTGTTTATAGGCAAAATTTTGAGTCTTGACTAACTGGGCCTAGCTACATAACACATTTTTCCTTTTTGCTACAAAAAATATGTGGTCATATTAACTGTTAGCAATGTGTATTGCTCTCTTTAATCTATTTCTCTATATTGGCCTATTTTAGGATTTTCCTGTTCAACAGAAAAAGTTTAAAGATTTTGGAGAGTTTGGGGTGGTTTTTTTTGCTGCGAGTATCATTCTAAATTTATCCACATTTAATTACATAGGCTCTCTGCTTACTTAGTTTAAAACTCTTCTGTTCTTGATTGCTTTTGCTATAATCTTTGGCTATGTTTTCAGTTAAGTATAATCTGAAAAATTTGCCATTTCTCTTTTTTGCCTGCTTTCTTTTCTAACCTTAAAGCTAGCAAAGCAAAATTTATCTGCTCTTAGTTAGGTTAACATCTCAAAAAGGAAAAAGACATTTACTTAAGTTGCTTCAATATGTTTGAGTCCATAAATTATATCCATTGGGAAAAAACCCAGAAATGTTGTTTATTGCAGAGTAAATACACTGACACATGTAAATTTGCATTTGATACAATTAAATACCCTTTAATGTTTATCCTCCATGCAAACAGAGGATGCTTTCAGGGACTGTGACAGTAAAAACTTGGCATCAGTCAAGTACATGAAATTGACTGGTTTACTTTTAAAAAGTCTTTAAAGATTTCTCTAGACACTTCTATACATGATTCTTCAGGCTGAAAAGACTTACCTTCAGAAACTCTCTGTAATGGACTGAGACATCAGGGCTTTTTAGCACTGATAAAATAACACCCTGTCAAATACTTGATGATGGAGGGAAGGTAAGTTGATCACTCAGCTGACTGACAAAATCACAGTCTTAAGGTTTCAGGGTAGAGGGAAAATGTTGCTTTTGTTAATGCTTTCTCTCACCTTAAGGTGACAAGAAATGAGGTGATGTTAAGCCAATCTTTTTAGGAGATAGCTTTTTACCCAAAGCTACTTTTACATTCCTGCCTTTTACTTAGTTCATGCTTTACTCTTTTAACCTAGTTTTGCATATCAGTGGTAGAACACGAGCTGATTTCCTTCAGAGTGAGTTATCTCAGGTGGTGCTAAGTTTTTTTCAATGTCAGCTTTCTCATGCTGAGTTTTGAGCCACGCTTCTCTGGGTCCTAGTCATGTCCCAGGGGTTATGATAGACTTTTATAAAGTTTATAATAGAAAGCATTAGGAAAGCTCCAGTGGTCTCAGTGACTCCCACTGGTGGTCTAAGAGTTGCAGTTGCTCCTGTTGTACGGCATTTTCGTTCCCCTCTTTCTCTGCAAGGATCTACATCTGGACATTCGAACCTCTGATAAAGGGGTGGAGCACTGACTGTCAGGTTTCTTTTATTCGTGTTATTTAGCTGTGAACAGCCATCAGTCACTTGTCCTCTGTCTGCTGTGCACAGGAACACCGCCTGTGCCCATTGTTCACACTCTGTGCCTTGCTAATGATTGTGCAGTATGCATGCATAGCGCCAGTTTTGATCTGACCCATTTACATTTGCACACATTTCAAGGTCCTTTTATACTGCCAGAGCAGTGCAAATGGGCAGTGGTGGCATGCATTCTACGGGTTAAGCCCCCTCTAAATAGGAAGGGTTCGGTTCTATCACCTGACTCATTTCAGGTAAAAGTGCTTATAGGTTCAGTGTATTTGTTGACACAAAGTGCTGTTTATGTGAGAAAGGGTGAAAAAATTGGGTTGTTTGTGCTTGAGCCCAGTGTTAGGATACTAACTCACTCTGCTATGGAAGAAGAGCTATCATAAAAGAAATGTTTGATTCTGGGAGAGAAAGAACAAGTCAGTAGGATAACGCACCTTGAGGAACACAAGCAGTAATTATCGTTCATTGTTTGTCAATATTCCCCTTCTGTAATATAGAGTTGTGTTGGCATAATTGGTTGCAGAGCTTGGGATTAGCTCTAGTGGGTTGCTGGCATCCAGGTAATTTGGATGGGTTAACTAATATGAATTGACTGTGATTGGTAGCAGGCAAACAGAAGGCAATTTGGTCATAATGCCTTCTATTGTATTTTCAAGGATGTTCCCCATAGAAGAAAACACTGTTTGAAATGTATTTGTTTAGAAGTTGCATCCACAGGGCTCATATTACCTCTGAAACCTTGAGACTAAAAGTTTGAGAGGTATCTCTGTGCATAAGAGACTACACTTATGAGCTACATTTTCCCACCATGCATAATTCTAAATACTGAGTGATGGAAATGACTAAGGGCATTTGAAGAGTGAGACATTGAGGAGTGTTGTCATATTATATTAGTTATGGGTAACAGCTGCTGACTTTGGAACAGTGATGTGAAAATTAGACCACTTCAGAAGCTCAATTTGGAAGCTTGGAGAGTCATGCAAGGTGACAGGTCTGTACCAATGTAGGAAATGTCTTGGAGGCAGATAACTGCTGTTTCATGCATAAGTAGTCAGAGTCCAAATATTTTTTCTATGCAAATCAATGTCAAAATTCAGGTTAACCTGATTAGGATCATCTCCTTGTAGGAAAGGATTTTCTGCTGCTACATCACAAATAAGAGTTAGAATTGCATTTTAGATGGAGAAAAATTATGAATTCCATAATTTACATAATATGTTGAATCTAGTGGCCCTAGGAAAGTTCTTAATATCAGTTATTGTCTGTATAGAATGATTCTTGTACAGAGAAACAAATGAGGAAGGTGCTCTTCTGTGAATTTAGGAAGGCAATTTGCATTGGTATGCATGGTGTGCATTTGTGCTGATCCTGCATTATGCATTTCTCATAGATGTATCACTAACTCTCCTTACATTTGGTAAGAATACTTTGAACATTCCAGCAAACTGCTTGCTCATCTTTGGTAGTTTGCCTAAAACAGTGTGATTTCCATAGATAATGATGCTTAAGGTTTTTTTGTTGCACCTCATCCCTCATCTACATAGGGTCACCTTTGCCATTTTTGAAGAAAGACTCCCACAAAAGAAGGGTGTTCAGGAGACACTGACAGAGACCTGCAATATGTCTTGGGGAGGAAGGAAGATTCTCTCTAATCTGTGCCATAAGTAATAAAATGTGGCCAGGCAAATAATTTTTCTTCTCTGGAAAAGTTCAAATAAACCGTAAGGGAGATATTATGAACTCATCCAGCATATAAAAACCCTCATATTCTTGTTCATTCACAGGGAGACAATAAAGAATTTATTTTGTGTCTTGCATATTTATCATTTCTGGATATCAGAAGTATTGCTTTCTGTTATCCTTTTAAAAGATTTTCTGGTAAACCCCTCACGTCTTCCAAGGAAGATATGTATTATACCAAGAAAATAATTCTTTTGCTATCATAATATAATCTGTATTTTAGAATGGAATTAACTCTATTCACAAAGAACTGTTTTTAACATCTGGTTATCTAGATTAGGAGTGTTGCCAATGTAAACAGAATTTTCAAATGGGAAAATTTTATAGATATGCAATTACCATGGACTATGTAGTGGCTTCCTGAACACAATAAAGTATGTCAGTGCTAAGATTTGCATAAGCTGTGTCTAGTTTGGAAGAAGTATGTGTTGCAGTGAGGTTGCTTTAGTAGGTTGTTTTGCTCAATACAGAGCACTTAATGGTCTTGGCAAATACATAATTTCAAAGTTACTTCCCCTGATTTTTCTCAGTCTTTTTCCTCATTCATTTCCAAACAGGGAGACTCCTATTACAAAAGTGGATCTAGTGTTATCACCAAAATTAATCCTTAGCTGATAAATCCAACCATTAATGCAATTTTTTGACCATTAAAAATTATAGAAATGCTTTTCTGGACGTGCTCTTTCAAAGTAATTTCTTTGCTTCTTTGTTCCAGTGAACTTTAGCTTTTGTAAAACCTGATTTTCTTTAAGTGGTCTAACAGAAAAATACATGGGCTGCTGTTTAGATTATTGCTCACATTTTTTTAGGATTAAAATGGAAATGTTGCATTTTAGTGTGCTATCAAGTATTTACAGTGATATGCATCCTTGACTATCAGCCTTTTTTAAGAATGTAAAAGGAAGCAAAAGCAGAAAAATGAACAAACTTTGAATACATGAATTCCTATTGTTATGTTTTGTATATAGCTCCATTTGTTAAGTAGTAGGGGTCATGCTGATTATAACTACACAAGAACTGTGTAATTTTTAGTACTTAAAGTAAGGTTTGATTTTGTGTCTTTAGATAGCTCTGGCCCCTATTTATTTATATTTCAAGCAAAGTATAATATAACTAAAACTCAGAAATAAAAATGGAGCATAATATGCACTGAAGCTGTATCCATTATATGATGGTAGGTGTTGGTTATGGCAAGATTGGTTGTATTATTACCTGGCCTACTTTTTGTGTAACTTCTGTATTGATTTTCATAATATTTCCCTTTCTAGGTGTTTGTCTAAAAGGGGTTTTAGAGATGAAATAGTGGGGAGACTTCAAATCAAACACTTTTCTCCTAGAAAGTGCTACTGGCATACTTATGTTTCTCTTTTGATAACTCTGGAGTAGATGGGTTAAACTGCAGTAAATCTCTAGTGTATACTATATTGCATATTTAATTATGTCTGTTCCCTGATAGACAATAAGAAACTTAACATTGCCAGTTTTGCAGTCTAAAGTTATTTATTGCATTTTTTTTTCATAAGTGAATGCAATGATAGTACAATGAGGCTTCTTTTCTGGAACCAGGTTGTTGATTTTTGCCACCATTCAAGAAACTTGAAAACAATATGCAACCCTTGAATTTGGTGCATTTGCATGTACTTGGAGAAAATATTTTTAAATAGGATAGCACTGTATCATTGTAAAGCACTGAAGAGGAGGTAATACAAAATCAACCAAGAGGATAATCTCTGACATTTACAAATATTTATAATGGCATTAGTTCCAAATAAGTTAGCTGAGGCAATTTGAACCTGTAGACCCGAACAAATAAATAAACATGACTTGCCGTCAGCTTTTTCAGAAATGTACCCATATTGCTGTGGAGCTTTGTGCATCCAAATAAGTATGGAGATCTACCAGATTTCTCTGGGGCTCTCTTCAGTCAAGACACTGTCTGCTTTATTAGGAAGCATTTCACAAACAGGTAAAAATGTTATGTCACAGAATTTCTGGACTTTCTGGAATTTGTGCTGCAGTGTTTTAAAGCTGGTCTAAAACTAATAGGTTTATTAAAGACTTGGAGACAGGGCATAGAAATGAGTTTTAATGAAATGTCCCAGATTGACAGGTCTGGCAATAGTTTCCCTTGCTTGCCCATGAAACAACTTTGCTCTTTATGCATCTCAGTGCAATGGTTAGAATGTGTTGCCAGTGCGGGCCAGACTGATCCCAAACTGACTTTGCCAAATTCAGCGAGCCCAAGCCAATGCTGAAGCAGTTTTCCGCAAGCTCTGAGGAGTGCAGGAGAATACTAACTGAGCTATGTAAATTTTTAGCATGAGCAGAGTGCTCACTTAGGAAGGAGAGATAAGCATGGGTGCGCCTGCTTTTGCTTAGCATCTGTCCCCTACCAGAAGGTCAATGGCATCCTGGCCTGTATGGGAATAGTGTGGCCAGCAGGACCAGGGGAGTGATTCTTCCACTATACTCAGCACTGGTGAGACTGCACCTTGAGTCCTGTGTCCAGTTCTGGACCCCTAAATTTAGGGGGAATGTTGAGGTGTTGTAGCATGTCCAGAGAAGGATAATGAAGCTGGTGAAGGGTCTGGAACACAAGTCCCATGAGAAGCGGCTGAGGGAGCTGTGGGTCTTCTGCCTGTAGGAAAGGAGGCTCAGGGGAGACCTTATCACTTTCTACAACTGTGTGAAAGGAGGTTGTAACCCATGGGGGTCAGTTTCTCCTCCCTGGCAACCGCCAATAGGTCAAGAGGACGTAGTCTTAAGCTATACCAGGGAAGTTTAGGTTGGACACTAGGAAAAAGTTTTTCACAGAAGGCATGATTGGGCATTGGAATGGGCTGCTCAGGGAGATGGTGGAGTCATAGTCTCTGGAGGTGTTTAAGAAAAGACTGGATGTGGCTCTTAGTGCCATGGTCTAGTTGACGTGGTGGTGTTATATCACTTAGGTTGGACTAGATGATTTTCCAACCTAGTTGATTCTGTGAGTCAGCAGTCTGAGCGCCAAAGGAGTTTGAAGACTAATAAGCAGACATTGCAACAAGTCATCCTCAGAGACGCAAGTGTGCTGAGTGGGGCTGATCACTAGCTGAGACCCTTCACAGGACAATATGCATCAGGGTCCTAAGTCCCTGCATTAGCAGTGCTCCTATACCCTCTAGCCCTTCAAATTCAACTCCAAAACCTAAATATTTGCCCTGAGAACCACCTAAGGTTTAAATTAACTTGATGTGGTGTTCAAAACTAGAAGCTTGATTTAAAAGTAGGGAATTTACAGAAGCACAACTGAGAGTTGAATTTGTCTTGTGAAGCCTTTATTTCTGGTAGTAATGTCCAAGATGGAAAAAAACCCAGCTTGACTTCCTATTCCCCAGAGTGAATTTGTGGGCCTGAGATTTAGAAGAAAAAGTAATTTTGCTGGTATTTTGAGATATTTAACCTGCAAATCTATAAGAAGACAAAAATGCAATTCTCACAATACTTTGGTTGCATTTATTTAGAGGAAAACCACATTTAGAAAATACAAACAGTGCTAAATGCCAGTTGTAAGATGCATGTTTTAGTGCTGATTTCCTGCTACCATCTGTTCTGTAACAAAAAGGCAATCCCAGTTTCTGGGTCAGAAACAAAGCTCTGGTAGCAACTTTTTTACTTGGAGGATGTCATGTGATTGAAAGCAATTCACTCCTGTGGTGCTGTGCAGTAGGAGGTCATCTGGGAAGTTTAAGATAACCCAGGACAATTTAAATCAGAGTTTTAGCAAGGGTCTGTTAGTTTTAAGCGCTAGCACAATTTGGCTGAGGACTATGTGTAGATTGATTCTTCAGAAGTTAGTACACAACTCAGTAGGACCTGGAGGCTTGTTGGGAATGGTTTTATGCTTATTCTTTTTCAAGACTTCTTTATAAAAGTTTCTAACTGGGTGATACTTTCTGGTTTATAACAAACTTTTGTAATGGTGAAATTTAGAGTACAGGATGATCATCCACTCTAACTGCAACTACAGCCTGTTGGAATATAAATCAGTTGTCCCATTTTCTGTATTATTGTTTTAATGAATAACAGCTTTTGTTAAAAAGATGTCACACAAGTAATCTTCTGAGTTAACAGCCTACTATATATTCAAAATTTTTACAATTAACTTTTTATATGTACCTGAAACAGCAAATTATTCCATTGCCACAGTGTGAGATCTAATGGTTTTCTGTGTATGGGGTTTTGTGGGAGCTGAAAGACTTCCTTTTTCTTACCAATTTTCTGCAATTACTCTTCTGACCTTTTTTTTTTTTTGTCCTGTCTTTTGTTCTTTTTCCAAATGAAGTTCATGTATTCTTCAGGCAATAATAAAAGGATACTACCACTTAAACATTTTCATTTGCTGGAGTACTGCTGTATCAGGTTTAGTTTGGGTTGTTTAGAAGAAACCCAGGAGATCACTATTTACAAATATCACCACTTTGGAAATGAATTTTGAATATTCTAAGTAAGGGTGAAAAGTCTTGAAATTGGCATAAGAAAAGCCACTGGCACTGAATGAGGATCTAGTCTTCTAATGTGAAGCCTTCCTTCCTCTCTCTACTGGCAGCCTAGGGAAGGGAGCATCCCCAGCGTGTGTTGGAATTCACTTGCACTTGGACGTTTAATCTGAGAATATTGGAAACCCACAGGACACACAGGGTGGTCCTAATTTCCAGTCTGATGTTGGAACTGTTCCTCATCTTCTACAAGAGTTAGGGAACACTAAAAGTCAACATCTTCTACACAAGAATCAAGGGGAACTGAGATTACAGGCCCTGTTCCTGGGGAGCGGCATGTGCTTTGCATGGCTGGATCACCAGATAAGCCCAGCTGTGCTTCCCAGGGAATGGACTGCACTGACCCATTTCCCTTCATCTGTGGAATGAATGGGCTTCTTGGAAGCCCCACTGCCTGTCACTGCCTGTCATGGTTCCTGGGATGGTGCCCTGTGCGCTGGGTCATAATCCTGATGCAGGGTAGTGGGCCTGTATTCTTCCCTCCCATGCCAATGTCAGTAAATCAGTTGTAAATTTTTCAGGGACTGGAGTACTTATGCTTGTCTGCCTTGTCTTGCTCTGGATCTTCACTTCCAGGTTCAGTAGTAGCCTCCCAGTGCATTTAGCAGCCTGTAATATTGATAGGTGGATTTAGTCACCTAATCATATGTTATGCTAGAAAGTATAGACCGCTTGGATTGCAGTCTTTGACATTCAGTGCATTTTCTGGAACTTTCTGAGTTCTGTCTTCTTTTTTTTTTCCTCCTATTAACCTTTGAATGCTAGTAATTGAGTCCTGTCTTTATTCAGAGAGACATGGTCAGTGGCTCAGCAAGGCTGCACATATCACAAACACTTGTGAGTTTACCTTGCTGTAATGGAAGCTGAGGACAGAATCCAAATGGAGAGATTAGAGCTAATCCTTGGAAGTAAAATGAAGTTCACAAATTGTTTATTTGACAATTTGGTTTATTTGTCTAGCTGCTGCCATCCTATGTAGTCCACCTGTTCCATCTTGATGAAGTGATCATTAATCGTTCAGAAACATGCCTCAATTTTTTCTGTGCTGGTGCACACAACTAATGCATGTCATTAATGTCATCCAGAGGGAGCAGTTTGGAAGATGAGAGGATAATTTACTCACCATGTGCATTTAGTCCTTGGCCTCCTTGCTGAGATACCCCTGCTGGAGTCTGTTTTAGTATACAAACCTGCCCTGCCTGTGATAACTAGAAATGTAGTGAACCTACTAGTTTAATTCAAGGATAGGAAGGTACAAATTCTGGTTTCAGTCTATAGAAATCAGAAAGCTCTGTTCTGTTTTAATCTGCAGACAGATGCCTAGTTCTGGCATTGCTGCCTCAGTAGGAGTTAAGAGCTACATTAGGAAAGACTGTGAGATAATTACAATCAATAAAATATGAATAGACTTTAATTTATATTAGAGGAAACAAACAATTTGTACAACAAGTAGATAATAGTCATCCAAATGCTCAATAAACGTTATTTAATAATATAAGGGGAAAAAAGCTTAAAAATCAGTTGATGTATAGTGCTTGCATCATATTAGTGTACTCTGGTCTGTGCTAACACCATCATAAGCAGTAGCAGTCCATAGGGAATTTAAGTGTGTTTCAGTGAAACATTTAGGATGAGGGGAAAAGTCCTCCTCCATCATCATCACTGGAGACACTGTCCAGAGGATGAGGCTCACCTGGAGCCCCACGGCTGCCCTTACTGACTGGCCATCAGAGAGTTTTTTCTCCCCCTCTCTGTATTTTCCTCTCTCCTGTTCTTTTCTCTGCCCTTCTCTGCTTTTGTTCTTGTTTTTTCCCTCAAGATTACTTTGTCTATTAGAGTTGATGTGTGTCATCAGCAATGGATCCTGCTAATAAATCTTTGTGCGCATTACCCTGCCTCAGCATCCTTTGTGCAGCAGGGAAATTGATGATCAAGGCTGAAGGAAAAAGCTGTAAGAGAAAGTGAAAGGTGGTAATTCAGATAGGTGAAAGCTGAAGATGAAAAGAGAGGTCAAGGTGCAGGACTTTAGGACAGGCACAGTGCTGTTATGGATATGCTGGTGTGGTTGTGCTGATCTCTGCTATCAAAGTGCTCTTGCTGAGGGTAAGGTTTGTAATGGGAAAACTATCGGACGCTTTCAGCATTCTCTTCAAGATTACAGTTTTTCTGGAATAAACACGTCTGGGCAAGGACACCAGGGCACTGGTATGTCAGGCACAAGGACTCTTAGTGCCAGCAGATACTTGTAGGGGACCAGAGTGTGTCTGTGCATGTTAAAGAAAGTAGGGTGGCACAGGCTTGCATCCTCAGCATGGTCCAGCATATTTCCTCTGACAAAATGGGATGCAGAATGTGTCACCAGCCCCAGAATCACTCTGGCCTTTCTAGTTTGCCTAAGTGTCTGTTAAATTGTTTCTCCTTGTTCCTACTACAGAGGGTTATGGACATTGTGTTATTATCGAATCATAGAATTGTTAAGGTTTGGAAAGACCTCCAAGAGCATCAAATCCACCATTAATACATGCAGTGAGGTACGCACCCCAGTCAGTGAGCACTCCTGAGGCTGTGTTAGCCCAAAGGCTGGCTCATGTGCAGGTGCTGCAGGGCTGGGATCCCCACTGTGATGCTGTGGTCACACCAGCAATCCCTGCCTCTACCTCCCAGCAGAGCTCCCAGAACCCATCAGAAGCCTCTCTGCAGACCTGTAGGGCCAGGAGACTGTAAAATGACCTATTTCTACATTTGCTATTCTTTTTGTTTAGAAAAACAGACTTAGCTTGATCCTTATTTTTAGGTTTGTTTCTCTTGTGTGTATGTTTAATTGTATATTACATGGAAAAGTATAACTGGGTGACATTCACAAAGACATACAATATCAAATGTAGTGTTATTTTTTTTTCCTATTCATAAATATTTTATACAAGACAACAGGTGTTATATTTTATCTTGGAGCAGATAACATTCAAGGAAGAAGAAAAGAAAACACCTCCTTTTCCCATGGGTATGGGACTGATAAATTATTCCAATGATAGATAAGGGTAGAACTCACCCAGGTAACAAAGCTTTGGGAAAGAAAATCACATAGCAGAAATAGTGATAGTAATAATAGCAATAATAAAAGATGAATGTGTGCTTTCACTGCTAAAGCCTTGTTTGGATGCAGAGCTCCAAAGCTTTGCGAGTTATTAATTCTAAAAGAAAACTTTTTATTGCCCTTAAATTAAAAGAAGCAACAAAACCAAGCTACTGTACAAATGGAGTGGATTTGAGGCTTTGACTGACAGTAGATGTCCCAAAGTCTTTCATTTTTACTTGCTTTTTGACATTCATGTGTGACACAAATTTGAAATCCCAGTGTGTAAGAGGAATTTGTAACTCCAGCTGTCTTTGCGTCTATCAAATAAGGAGAATAAATATCCAAATGCTTTGAAGACCCAAGAAGATTCTCACAGGAGGAAGTTGAAATAAGAGAAAAGGAGCCACATGCCTCTCCTTCTTGTTTCCATTGACTTGCTCTTGATCATGAGGAATATTCCTTCAGCATGTTTCTCCAACTGCTCTTGAGCTACTGTTTTTATCTAATAAATACATCATTTAGCCAACAAGTTGTCAAGATTCATTCAAGGTTCCTGGTCTATTACACAACATCTCTAAGCACATTCTCAGAGTGCTGGGCTTGAGAACATCATCACAGTTTCCCCCTGTGCTGGTTTTGCATTGGAGCCACCCCATTTTTTGGTCACTCTGAACCCTCCTTTTTTATTTGCTGCTCCTCAGTTCATTCTTGGTGACTTGCTGGCTGCTCTTGCCAGGGTCTGCTCTGTCTGAAGCTGTGTGCCAGGTCTGGGTCTGCCCTGCAATCTGCTGTCCTCTGCCTGGGATCTGCCGTGTTGCTGGGGCTGCTCTCATGAGCTGGAGGATGGTGAGAAAAATCCAGGTGGGGAGTTTCACCAGTGAAATCCACACCTAGACCCTAGCCAAGACAAAATTTACCAGATGGTCTGGGTGTTGGCTAGAGTCTGTCATTGGAATAATTCTGTCAAGAACAGTAAAAAAATAAATCACTGATTTTTATGGACTAGATCATGGGCTCTGTGCACAGACTTATCTGAAAAGTTTTGTCTTGTTCACTCCACCCAATTAATCAATATGAGAAAAATAAATGATTGAAAGTTGTTAATAATGAAAAAATAATCGACTCACAAAATGGGTCCAAATTCTTATATATTCATGCAGTCCCTTGCTGATTATATATTTTTTTTTTTGGTATCCATCTGAATTGGTGATAAATTTCTTTTGTGTATTCTTCATGCCTTACCTACCTCAGATATATTTAGATAACTAGCTGGCTGTGGTGCTGTGCAATTAATTTTAATTAATATTTGTTGTGGTACAAAATAATAAATGGAAGCAGCTCTGAGGTCTGCTCAAGAGCATTTTAGAGGTCATTATTTAGTCAGACCTTGAGGAATGGGGCACATATCTGTTCAAGTCAATGGAATTGCTTGTGCAGAGCTGAATGTGGTATGGTGAGCTATGAGCTGGGTTTGCAAAGCTTTTGAGTGCACAGAACACCATCTGAAATAAGCCTTTCTTGTTGGTCTTGGTTGAACATAGGGAACACTTTAGATTCTTTGAAATTTGCTAGAAAATAATGAATGCAAAGATGAAAACCTGCTAAAATGGAACAGAAACTATTCAGGTGTTTAGGACACTAAAAGTACATAATGGTAAATAAAAGTCTGAATCTCTGCTTTCCTTGGCTTGAAACAAAGACTTAAACATAGTTGTCTCACTTTTCTGAGATCAATACAATATAATTTGCCATTTGGCCCTTCTGTTAGGTCATTCTTCATCTGTTCTCTGATAGGGCAAACAAATCTAAGACATACTTCCAACACAAAAGTACAAATGCTTAGTTCTGGAAATCTTTGCATGGAATGAAGTTTTGCTAGAAATTAGGTTAAGCTTAATATTTTTTTTCACCTGGCTTGCTGGTACATCCCCTTACCTGAGTAAGGCCTCTGACTTGTGTCTTCAAAGCAGCTGAATTTTGTGTTAGGAGTCTACTGACTCTTTGGTGATAAAAACGAGTGACAACTTGTCATTTTAAAAGTTGGAAGTTTTAATATGGATGTCAACAGAGATGTTTAGACTTGATGATATATTATGTAGAAGCTCACTGCAGCTTCACCAGTTATTTAAAAAAATCTCTGTTGTATTTATCCTGCAAAAATGATGCCTCTCTGCTAATGTCTGTATATTAAAGACGAGGATGGGCTTATTTTGAGTTTATCTTATTAGCAAAAAACTCAGGATCTACTCTCTTTCTTGATCTGAAGAATTGTAAATAGGCTCAGAACTGAATCAGGGATTTTGTGTTGTGTTCATTAAGTAGACTGAAGTAAAAAGAAAGGGCTGAAGGTCTGACTTGCTTGGCAGGCAGCAAGGGAGACATCCTGAGCTTACAACTCTGCCATTCAGTTTAAAAATGTTGAATGCATCTGGCAAAATGGAACATTATTCCTGCCTGGTTTAATTCTTTCTAAAACTTTTGTAGTCTGACTTTCCCCAACAAAATGTGTCTCCTCTTCTTTGGGCATGTCCTGGAAGATACCTATTGTTCCCAGCTGCCTTTAAACTTACTAAGCTGCAGCTCAGTTAACAAGAGTCAGTTTTGCCAGTTGTATAATTTGAACTGGTCAAGCAGATGAGAAGAGAAATTAAAGTAACTGAGCCAGAATTACATTTCTGTGGCAAAATTTGACATAAGGAAAATGTCCTTTTATGAGTTCTAGCTGAAGGGGAAGATATATGTTACGAATGCAAAGGAATTTTTGTTGAACCATTCTCATCCATTTTTCTTGAAGTGAAAGGAGGGAGCCAAGTTTTGAAGCAATTTATTTTAAAATCAAAAACCTTACTAACAGGTTGCAAGGAATAAAAAATAATAAAAGTATGTCTGTGGACTAATTTGTGTACTTGGAAGGTTTTGTCAGTTATTTCCTTTGGTGTGGTCCTTTGTTTACCTGAGGTACTACATGGATAAGAATGTTTCACTTTCTTGACACATAATAGTACAGATGTTTGACATCATAATTCAGAATTTTTAAAATAGTAATAGTTTGCAGACCCTAATGATGATTTTGAATTCTTAGTCTTGCTCTGTTGACAGTTTTTTTTTTTTTCTATCTGATGAGTAGTTCAAACATTAAAAAATGAGTATGTTATAGTAAAACATTTATATTAGCTTTCACATTTTTTCAGTGATGGAGGCATGGTTTCTTATTGTTAGAGTATTGCATTTCACCTTATTGCCTACTCTTCTATCCAGTTGCATGCTAAAATTACTCTTGTAATACATAAAATGTTTTGATGTTAAAATTATTAAACTTACTAACAGTAAGACTAGTACCAAGTGCTCTGCCACAGACATTTTGACTGGTCCTGAACCTCCTTCCCTGTCAGTTAAAAGGAAGGAGGAGTGTTGATAGTTCATCCTTTCTCCCATTCTTCTTCTAGAAGAAGCTTATTTTGCAGAGTGTTTAAACATAACTTAGATGCCACTGTATCAGAAGTTTAAGTACGTGTTTCCAGCTTTGCTTAAAAGAGCACAGATATGTGCCATTAAATCCTTTCCCGAACCAGGATCATGGACTGAAGGTTATTCAAGGTGAGTGTGTGAGTCACCCTGAGAGTGTGCCTGTGCTTGTACTCTGTGTAGGGGCACCTGCAAGGAAGGAGAGTTCAGAAGGCTTGAGTGGTACAAATAGTTGTGAAGGGTGTTTAGTACAAGGCCACTTGGGATAATCACCACACAGTGAGAACATTTTGTTTTGTCCTGGGCTCTCTTTGGAGAAAGGAGTTCTCTTCATGTCTGCACAAATGCTTTCACGCATTGGCATCACGCTTCAGGCTGTTCCTGGTGCTCTGGACCTGCATCAGTTCTGCTACCACAGTGTGTCTGGAGCTTGGGCTGAGGTTCCTATTTATCACACTGATGGATTCATTTATGGTCTGTTTCTTTGATTTCATCATGATTCTAGCAGGGTTGCATGTGAAACTACTCTGCAATCCTATTAAATTAGGGATGACTTTGTCCCACTGTCTGCAAAGGAGGAGTCAGCAGCTACTGTCAGAAACTGCTGAGAAATTGAGACAGTGAGTTCTTCCCTGTTTCTGTCTTGCTAAACTAACGGTAAGCCAAACAGCCCAGCTGGGAGTCAGGTCTGGTCTGGTCTCTTTGCCAGTCAATGCTGACTGTGAACGTGGTATAAAGAACAGCCTGAGATGCAGTCCTGGCAAACATTGGCTTTATTGGCAATCAGTGTGAAAGCAATGTACTTGTTTCTTTGCAGAATTTGGCTGCTTATGACTGGAGTTGGTGGAACAGAGGTTAGACTGTAATTTTACTTACTTAATCCCATGCTTGAACATTAATTTAGAACTTCTTTTTTCTTCCCTGGGGAGAAGATTATCTGTTTGGCTTAACATTCAATGGTGTTTATGCTATATCTGGATGGCTCACATAATTTCATTTTAAAGTCTGAAACTAATTTTTATTTTGAATCTGCTTTCTCCCTCCACTACTCAGAAGTGAGCTGAAGATTGTTTTAGCTCTCTCATCACCTATGGGCAATTGCATTATGTTTAGTTTTAACCAAGTTGTATATAAACAAGATGCTTGCTCTTAGGCATTTCTCCTGAACATTGAGGAGCTAAGATTCATATTATTGTGTAGGAAATATGAATTGATAAACACATTTTTCCTCAATAAATGATTAGTTGGAGCCATGTGAGAGTAGGGAGAATTAGAACTATCCAAACAGCAAAGAATTAAAAATAAATATCTGCTAATATTTTAGTTATACAGGGAAGAAACTATAAGAAACTGTATATCCCTTCTCAAAAAATCTTATTTATGTTTTAAAAAATTTGAGTTATATTTGGTGCAGCTGAATGTTTCCTTCAGGGACTATGTATGTTGAATCTGATTTGGACCAACTTTCTGTGTGGAGCAAAGCATCCTTCTTGAAGACAGTAAACACACCTACATTTATCTTTCTCATGGGGAATCACTCCCCCACCCCAAACTGCTTAGAAAGGTACTGATGCTTCCTTTTGCTTCTTTTTAGCTACATCATTTTTAACCTGTGTTCCTTGGTGCTCATTTTCCATTAAAAACTATGTGTGATTGATACTGTGGGGTGACTAAAAATTAAAGCATGATGTAACTAACTCTAATTGCACTTTCATTTGTAGCTCAAGCTGTTGTCTCCTTATGTCCTTATGAGATCAAGATCTGTCATCAACTCTGAAGCCAATTTCCATCAGACATTTTAAACAAGACAGAGAGAGTAATGTGTGAAAATCTGAAAATTAAAAACAAATAACAAAAAGAGTTCCTCTCAGAGTTGGAATTAGTTTCTTATTTTTTTCCCCAGTCTCATGTACCATGGTGAAAGTTTCATTCTAGATTAGTGGGTATGTGAAAGGGTATATTGTCCCTTTAGATAACTTGGTTCAGTTTTGAGTGTAGATGAAAGCATGCTTGACATTTATTTCCAAGACTGTATTAGCAGACAGGGCTACTCTATTCAGAGACTGAGTTTGTTCGTGCTGAGAGTTAGAGCATGCTGATATACCTCAGAACCCTTTCTTACAGGTCCTAAATAAACTGCACTTGGATTTCATTGACATAGTGTATCAGGCTTCAGCAAGGTAAACTTTGTTGAAGTCTTATGCATATT
Source organism: Anomalospiza imberbis (assembly GCF_031753505.1). Taxonomy (NCBI): domain Eukaryota; kingdom Metazoa; phylum Chordata; class Aves; order Passeriformes; family Viduidae; genus Anomalospiza; species Anomalospiza imberbis. Next base: position 28,589,223 of record NC_089681.1, on the reverse strand, counting down.
CAGTAGTGGATGTCAGTGAGTGGTCTGGTATATTTATTGTGATGGTGAAAATGGAAGCTTTCAGAATGTGGAATTACTGTGCTCAGAAATCCATGGAACAACACTGGTTCTTTTTCATATCATACCAAATCATCTTTAGAATACAGAATTCAAAGCTAGATAGTTTTATTGCACAGATATAACTTCAGCGAACCATCAAAAGCCCACATCTACCTCTAGCAAATTTTGTTATTGTTCCTAATGGACAAAGGATCAAATCTTTCTCGTATGGATTTTCTTCTGCTCTGTGGAAAAAAGAAAAGAGGATTGCTCAGCTGCCGTTATTGGTAGTGGGGCAATATGAAACTGGAAGCTGAGTGTTTTATGAGTTTGCAATATCTTCTATACTAGCTGGAGACTGTCAGGAAATATTGTGTTCCTCTCAGTCCCCATCACTGTTTTTAAAGCCTTTTATAAAGGTGATACTGAGGGGCTGTTTCTTCTGAGAGCTCCCTTTACCTGGGGGATTATGAGAAGGAGGAATGTGCAACTCATTTCTTCACACTATGAACATGACTGTGGGAGTGGAGCATTTTGCCTTACATATTAAGGATGGATTAAATTGCTCCTTGCCCTCAGAAACTGAGAAAATATATATATCAAAGTTAAGTTCCATGTCATTTTGATGTCTGCTCATGAATACTCTGAAAATGTCATGGTTTAACCCCGGCTAGCAATAAATCCCCGCAGAGGCTCTTTCTCACTCACCCCTGGTGGGGTAGGGGAGGGAATAAAAAGGGTACAAGTGAGAAAACCTGTGGGTTGAGATAAAGACAGCATGACAGGTAAAGCAAAAGCTGTGCACACAAGAAAGGCAAACTGAGGAATTAATTCACCACTTCCCATAGGCAGGCAGGTGTTCATTCATGTCCAGGAAAGCAGGGCTCCATGGCACATAGTGGTGACTTGGGAACACAAGCACCAGAACGCTGAATATCCCCCCACTTCCTCCTTCTTTCCCCCAGCTTTTTATGCTGAGCATGACGTCATATGGTATCAGATATCCCTTTGGTCAGTTGGAGTTAGCTATTTCCCCTCCCAGCTCCTCATGCATGCCCAGCCTGTTCGCTGCTGGGGCAGTGGGAGAGGTATAGAAAGCCTTGGCATTGATCAGCAATAACAAGAACATCCCTGAATTATCAATACTGTTAACATAGCCCCACACTGTGAAGAAATTGAACTCTACCCCAGAAAAAAACAGCAAAAAAAGTCATTGCACTGTTAACTCAGTGTATTGTGAGCCAGAAGCCTTCTTTCTCTAAAAACATGCAGGCTAAATCCAACAAAAGAAAGCGATGATGTGTGGGAAGGACATACAGCATATATACCATCACTGTGCACTCAATTCACTGACTGTCCTAGGTAATTTTACTATTTATACCAGTTTTTGGAAGAAATCAAGCTGTGCAGGGTGGGACATTGCACAGAACTCACTGGTTCTGGTGACTCTGAACCCATGCCTCAGCTATCCCAGACCTAAGTGTGGAGCTCTTCTCAGTGGTGGCTCTGTCATTGCTGGAGATCGCAAAGGGACTGCCCTCTCTAAACCTCTTAACTGAAACATAGATCAAAAAGGAAAGAAATTTGCATAATACCTGGTTGTAATATATGATTTAAATTTTTAGCATTCAAAAATTTTGAAGGACTAGAAAGAGACATTGTTTTCCACCTCTATTTTATAAGCTTATCTAAGCTTATAAGCACTGGGAATAGGTTGACCTTGGAGTTGTGGAGGTTCCTGAATATGGAAATATTTTTTTCTTGTGTTTTTGTAGACTGTCTCTAGCCCTGTAGTTCAGGGCTTGTCCTTGTGCTGGTTTCCTCCCTTATCTTCCCTGAGCCTGAAGTATGCTCCAGAAAATAAATTTTCATGTGGGAAAAATGTGTTTCCAATCCTTTAGCTGCAGAGGCACCTTTAAAAGTACAAGTGAGTTAAATCTGTGTGAGCTCCCAGGCATACTGGCTAAATCTAAAATGAAGATATAACCAAGCTGTCTTTGAACTGTGTAGAGCCCATATAACAAGGGTAGTGTGCTGAATTAAAGTAGCTAATTAGCTGTGATGAAAAGCTGATACACAGGGCTGGGTCAAGGCAGCTGCCTTGCTTCTGGACTGGCTCGTTCCAAGGAGCCTCGGGGCTCTCTGCAGCACTGCACCACGCTGAGCAGGCACACCTCCAGCAGTGAAAGGTTGTACAGCTGTAAGCTGCCATTGCTAATCTTATTGAGGGGCTGTCAGAGCCTGCATCCTGGCTCCTGGTCAGGCTGTGCCCCTGGAGCGCAAGAGGCTGCTTCCTCCTTTCATCTCATTGGTCTGATTTCTGCAGAAAGGAAAACCAAGCAAAGTCCTGGAAGATCCCAGATCAACAATCAAAATCCCAGAGTGTGCCCTGTTTTTTTCTTGGTAATTAGGTACAACCTCAGGCAGTCAGGGTGGGAGTCATCTCATTTAACTGAAGGTGTTGGAGGGTTAGCTATCTGTTCTGGACTGGTTGGTTGCCTCAAGAGGAGCGAAGCAGGTACTTCCAGTGAATGCTTTCTCTCCTGAAACAGAAGAGATGAATCACGCTCTGGAGGTGTCTGTCTTTCTTCATTGACTTCAGCTGAGAAGCCTCATTGGTAACACTGAACTTGATGCTGGTCTTTGCGACAGCTGGAGTTCAGTGAGGTGCATCTTTTGTTATTTGAAGTGTCACCTCAGCATGTGCTGGAACATTTGATATTCAGGGTATTGTAAAAGAAGAGGCATACTCCTAGTCTGAAGAACTGTACTATCTAGTATAAAAAACAGCTTGTTTATTGAAGTGAAGATGATATGTGGGAATAAACCATCTGAGACCATTTAAGAAAAGAACAAACTTGAAAATCCTACAAAGCCTAGGAGTTCAGACAAATCAACCTATGAATCTAGCTGAAGCAATTACACAAGTAGCTAAAACTATTTTCTTATTAGATCAAGTCAGCAAGGCACATATTTTGGGTAGTATTGTAGAGAGTATGCTGCTTTATTTTCCTTGCTTTGACTCCTATTCTAGACATATACGAACCAAATGCCTTTCTATTTAATTTCCAGTAGATAGCAGCAGTTCACAGAGAGTATTTTTCTTTTTTTCCCTTCTTTTCCAGTGAAGGTGCATATGATTCTATGAGGATCTTAAAATGTTTCCTTTGCAATCAGAAAGTTCAGTAGCACTTTAATACATGCAATTTTATGTGTTGGTTTTGTCACCACAGCTAATTTCTTAGGAGTATTGTTGAAGTACTGAATTTATCTTGAGACTGAGTCAGTTAGAAACACTTTTATTCACAACACCATGAAATAAAAAAAGAAGAACAAAACAGGGCTTTTCTTAGTCGATTTTTGTAAGTTAATGTTCCATTAAGTTCATTAGTTGAACATGAGTGTATTTTCCTCAGAAACTTGATTAAACTCAAAATTTGTTTTAGGAGCAAGAATCATGAAAGATTTGAAATGTTCTGACAAACCATGTCTGACTTGTTGAACCAAATTCTTCAGAATTTCTCAGTTTGGTGCACCCCGGCAGTGGCAGAGGGATAGTTTTAGGATACAAACTTGGAGTGGCTATGTCATATGTACCTGCGAGATATCTCTTGAAGTGATTGTGTGGACCAGGTGGGAGCACAGAGGTGTGCTCTCACAGGAGTTGGTTCTGTTTGGCTTCAGCCGCCAAACAGACCCTTTTGGAACTTTTTTTTTAGTAGATCTAGAGCTGATTTTTGGGTAATGATGACAAAAATAACATTACTAGATCAGATCTGTAATTGGATCCCTAGAAGGTAGGAAAAATAGATTGTGAAACAGGAAAGTGAGTCATTATGATTCTTGTGTCACACTGTACATTTATTCCACCTAAATTTCTAATTGCACTTTGATTTGAATAGTTTCCTCAGTCTTGCCATTTGTATAGGTAATTTTATCTACTCTAGGTTTTTCAATATGTTCAGAATTAAAACCGCTACTCACTTGCAATTGTCTGAAATTCCTGCATAGAATTTTTTCACTGTAAAATTGGTTTCAGCTAGGTTTGGCAGAGGCAGAATGCTGTACAAGCACCTCACTTCCAATAACTACCAAAAGGTAGTTGCGTAGAAGTCAGTTTTCTTTCATATCTGCAGAACAGTTTTGGGAATCTTAATCCGAGTCTGTGTTCTGAAAGTATGCAAGATCTTTATTCTTTATTCCGCAGAATAGTACAAGATGAAAAGCTTCAAAATCGAGGTAAATTCCTTAGCTTTTTTTTTTTTTTTAAGTAGTACATTTATCTATTGCAGTTGTTGCTATGTATTATTGGAGCGGTGAGTTGAAAACTGAGATGTTATATTAATGGCTTAACTGTTAATTTATTTTGTTTTCAGACCCTACATGAGTTGTGAGGAGAAGGATGCTGCTTATGGTAGAGTGTAGCAGCGCGTTTTTTGGGGGGACCCCCGGGGGGTGCCCCCAGGGGGGCCCCCCAAGGCTGTGAGTTCGCTGGTGGCAGCAGGCAGGCAAGGAGACTCCACACGGCTTCTGAGGGTGCTCATTAGATGAGGTTTATTGGGGGTCCTACCCCCAGGAGGCAGCATGGTTTCTGAGGGAGGGGGGGAAGAAAGGGGAGTGAGGGGGGAAAGGGGTGGGGGAGAGAGGGGCTGAGAGAGCACCGGCCAGGAGAGCTGGGGAAGAGAGAGAGCGAACCATCCCCCAGGCACACTGAACAGGGAGATTCAAAGTGGGCGCAGAACAGATTGGGCCAATGGGATTACAGACACAGGATACTGCAGAGGAGGATCACAGGCTGGGAATAAACCATACATTTTCGAGGGGTGAGACAGGGCATACAATTTAACTAAAATATAACACCACAAATCACCCTTTTTTGTTAGAAAAAAGATGAAGAGAATTATGATAATTTAAAAATGAAACAGTAATTACACAGTTTTACAGCATAAAATAAATACAATTGCAGTGAGGATAAATTGAATACACTATAAACAGTCCATTTGACTTGCTGTTTGCCTTTGGTGGGAGGTATTGTTCAGTTCTGAAAGGGTGTTAACACAGTACAAAGATAAAATGAGTATTTAATTGTAATAAACGGCTTATGTGGGTCCATATTGCAGATTTTTAAGTGAATTTAAAGCATGGGTGAGTGCTTAAAGGGCTTCAGCATTTGGCACTAAGCTCATATGAGAGTTTTGGGATTGGCTTTTTCAGCGTGACTGGCCCAATGGTGTCTTACCTTTTCCAACTGGCTTTTCGGACCACCACAGCCCCCAGTTTTAGGCTATGGCATCGACTTCTGTTCCCTCTCTCAGGGACAGGAAAACACCTGGAGCCCCCTGGACTCCACACAGGTTTGTGGCCTCAGATTCTCACCCTTGGATCTGAGCTTTATCACTGCTTTCACCTTCCAACCGGTTTAAGACCCCCGATTTTAGGTCATCCCCACCTCCATCCTTTTCCTTCCCGCCCAGATCTCCAGGGCCCATGGGAAGATGGAGGCAGGGCGTGGGGGACGACTCCCGCTCCCTCCTCCCTCCTCTTCCCTCCCGCCCGGATCTCCGGGGCCCATGGGAATGTGGAGGTAGGGGTTATTCACCACAAAAATTGCAAAATACTTTCCCAGACACCATTTTAGGTTATCAGTCACCCTCAGAACCTACTGAGGACAGCATAAACCCAAAAGCGATTCTGGTCCAGCAGTCTAATACTATCTGAACACTCGCTATTCAAGAAACAATTGAAAACTGCTTCTCGTTGGATCTACCCTTGTGACTGGACAGGCCCCTGCTTTCTAAAACTGAAAACAGGACAGACAATGTGCAATATGAACACACACTTAAACTAGAAAAGCATAATTGTAAAAACTACTTCATGGGGACGGGTGGGAAATGGAGAGAAGACAGGTATGGGATAAGAATGATAAAAAGGTTAGAGGGTTTTAGGATAAAAGTTCTAGCTGACGAGCTCTTTTCAGCTAGAACAAGTGGATAGGGATTGGGAACTGGGGAGGTTACGGGGAGCCAGGGACTCTGAAAGAAAAATCTTTTCGGGGTACCCTGTGCCTTTGAGCGGTTTGCTCCCGGTGAGCTACCCAAAATAAGGAAAAAAGGGGTATGGATTGCAGAGAAGGATATCTTCCTGCTCTTGGAATAACAGGGAAAGGAGATCATGAAGTACAAGTTACAATTCAACTAAATATACAAGGCTGTTAAAACTGGTATTACAAAATTATTTTTGCTTTGGGTTTTGTTTTCTCAGCTTCTTCCCCAATCCCAGCTCCCACCTTGTGGGATTTGGAAGGCAGAAGGTGGGAATTAGAAGCTGAAGGGGGGGGTGGTTCATGAGAGACAGAGAAGGGGCGGAGCACGGGGGAGAAAGAGCAGGAAGAAAGGGATTTAGGGAAAGAGAAAGCAGAAGATGGTGTGGTGCCATGTGGCTGGAGCCATCTTGACTAGCACGTGGTCGTGGCTATGTGGATAATCCTGGGGTTTTGTTTCGGGGAAGGCGGGTTAGAGATGAAGTTAGGGAGAAGGGGCAGCAAGGGAGGGAGAGAGTAAGATGAGGAAGGAGGTCACAGAACTGACAAATGCAGTTTTGGCGGGGGGGTGTGGTGCCCGGGTCGTCTGGTGGCTCACTCGTGGAAACTGGTGGGCTTTCGCCCGCTGCTGTGGTCCAGGGCATCGGCTGCTTGGGCTTGGCGCTCCGCTTATATATAGTAGCTTGGAGGATTCTTCCATACAGTTCCATACACATCACCTGTGTGATTTTTTTATTCTCAATAAAAACATTTTTAATATAAATTGATTTATTCTCAAGCTCCACAGATACATTACTGAGCAGATCTTTGTGGGGCACAGTAGAGCATACATTTAGGTGACAGCAGCAGTACATTTTAAGTGATTTCTATAATTTTAAGTAGATTTAATTACAGCAACACATTAATACATAGGTAGTATCAAGTTAGATTGGAAGATTGGTAAAAATCCAGCCTAATGGTTGCATTTTGCTATTGTGGAGTAAATTGATTAAAAGGAGAAAGTTAAAAATAATGTGAAGCTAGAGAAAAAGTGAAATTAAATTTTACATTAAAATAGTAAATTTGATGTTTGGAATGGCTTCTGGCTATCAGTTCAAAATCAATTCATATGGAACAGGGGACCCTTAGAATTTAGAAGATTATAAATCCTCACTAGGGATTTTTTTCACATTTTCATCAGCCCTGTCCCTGAAGATTGCTAAATGCTTCTTATGAAAGGAAGAGACTTAAGCCACAAGTATTCACTGAGCATTTATACTTGCATGTAGTATTGACTAAAAATTTCTAAATTTCTAATTCTAAAAATTTGTGTACACCCCTCTCAAAATGAAATATAAATCTCTGTTATTAGCAGAGGCAGCTTCCATGTATTTAAATATCTGGAGTTCCTCACAGATAAACTTTTCATGATTATTTTGGTGAGCAGCAGCCACCACATTTAGTGAGATGGCTCAGTGATATGGATAATTCATTACTTATTCACCGAAAGAGGAAAAATAAAACTCCTCAGCATAATGGGTAATGAATGTGTCTGACTTCGGTGGCTACAAGGGGTGGATGGTGAATCATCTTCCTGCAAGACTGAATATAGCTTTTTTCCCTCAATACTTTCTGACATCTTTCATACAAGAGAATACATAAATCTACTTTTTTTCATGGAGCTTGGCTTTAACAGCATCAAGCAAGTTATGCTGAACAAATCAGTCTTACTTGATATCTGTTGTTAAAGAGTTTATTATTCTTTCTGTTCATCATGCAAGCTATTAATTGTCACAATTCCAAGAGCACAGCTTTGTCTGTATTCACTTAAGCAGTTATTTTGCATTGCTTTAAAGATGTGATTGATTGCAAAACACATAACACGTTAGGCCCTTGATATGACCTTGGAAGATAGAGAGTTTTCCCATTTTATTTCAGATTGGAGGCACATAACTTCTCACAGCTTCAGAATTCTTTCAATGTACACAGAGCTAATTCCTTGTGTTGCTGACTGCTGGTTTTGCTTTCTGTGTCCAGATGAGTTGATCTATCCTGCAGCAGAATACAACCTGCTCACTTACACCAAGCAATTTTGTATCAAAAACATACCTCTGAGTTCTGACAATTTTTTTAGTGTTTGTCATGCAGTCCATGTTCATTCTCTCCATTCTATCTTGCTCTGTGTTCTCGCTCTCTCCCAATCTTTCCCTCTCCCTGTCTTGAGAAGATTCCTTTTTCAATCTCTTTCTCTGTATTTTCAGCACTCTCCAATGTACTTCTTAGTGGTGTATGTCTGTGATTGCCTTTGCTGTTGGGCAGTGTGACTGGCACTGTGCTGCTTGTCTCTGGACAGGACTGCAGTGTGGACTGTGTCATCCAGTGACAGCATTTATAAAGTGTTTCCTTCTACAATAATATAAAACTTAATGTAATTGTTTCAGTCTCACTGCTTGGCTCAGGCAGTTGCATAATTGGCATTATTACTTATTAATCTTATTTATCTGGGATAGTCTTTTTAGTCTAATGAATTGTAGCCCCCGATGCGGTCCCACAGGACAACATAGGGTTTTAAAAGCAAAGCGAATCAAGCCTTATTTTTCCCTCCCACAACATTTCTGTTTTGCAGTGCCAAATACTGTCAACCTGCCAAAAATAAGCATATATATATATATATATATATAATACATTTATTCATCTGCTCATCTTGATTATCTCACACATGTCAGTCTCGAGCTCGGAGCTGGAGTCTTACCTGCTGACAAGCTGATGTGGAAGTCATCTGAGTTAAGAAGAGAACAGATAAGGTCTTGATCTATCATCCCAGTAAAGGCCTGGGGTAGGAGCTCATGGGAGTCATCTAAGCTGCAGGATCTAGCTGTCCATATGAGCCTTTATTACCAACTTAAATCCTTTCAATGCCAGTCCTAGATGCAATTTGTAGGTGAGACATCACTTGACTTTGAAAGGATTCCTGAAGGACACAGCTCTCACCAAAATGCAGTCTAATAGCTCTGCTTTGGGACTGTAAGAAAAAGGGGTTGTCAACTTGGTGAGAAATTGCTTATAAGCAGAGAATTTTTCTTAAAGCAAATTGATATTTATTGATCATTCCTTTTACAGGAAGAAAAATGCTCTGTGTAGAGTCTTCACAAAAGGCCCTTCAACACAGGACCAGGTGAAGTAGCTTTGTTCTTCTCTGAACAGCTGAATTTATCTTTTTTCTTCTTTATCTAAAACCAGTTTTTCTCCATGTGGTTTCATTTTCAGGGTCAGGGCTTAATAGGAACTTGTAGCTGAGATTTACTCTGCTTCTAGGTTCCACTGCAGAAATAATTTATATTATTGTGATTGCACAATGAATTGGTCAGTTAATAAGCTCTTTAGCAGTTACTAAAAATATAAATGAAAACCTTACAGAACTTAATAAAGGATATTTAAAAACCTGATTTAAAGGAAAGATTGTTTTCTTTATAATTAAAATTTCAAAACACAGTATGATGTTTGATGGCAGATCTGAGTGTTTAGAGAATGACAAAAATTGTTTATACCACTGTTTGTTGAGTTTGTCTTTTGAGCTAAGGAGAAACTAAATATTGTGAAGGGTAATATAAATTAGAACTAGCCCAGAAATTACATCAGGATTTTGTTAATTTGGGACTGAGTATGAAACAAATAGGATCAGAGTATTCAGTCCTGGTTCTCCTTCACAAATCTGCATTCAGAATGAACAAAAGCTTCTCAACCAAAAGCTTATTATAACCAACTATATAGACTAAAACCTTTGACGGAATGGATTTTTAGATCCAGAAGGCTGGAGTTATGTGGAGACTTGATCTTACATTAGGAAGATCTTGGCTGATAACCTCCTAAACATCTCAAAGTCTTAGCTCTGATTGTAAAAAGGCATTGTATGTGTTGTAATGGTGCTGAGTCAGCCTCACTCTGTGGAGATTAGAGACCTATTATCACCTGCAGAAAGTTAATCTAGCAGTGCTCAAGGCTATAGGAGTCTAGCTTCTTTCTTTTCGCCCTAAAATATTGATCTGGGAAAGACCCATTTGGTCTTAATCCTTGGCAGTGCAGCTGTCCATTTTAGCTACCCACTTGAAAATGTAGACCAAAACATTCTATGCATTAATATTAGCTGTGATGAGATCATTGGACATATTACTGGTGGTTTTATAATTTTTGCATAATCTATTCTGCTGATTTATAGTATGAGAAATGATTGTTTGGAGTGTTGGAATTTGGAGAGTGAAGCTTTTTTTCCTCTGTCCTCCTTCTGCTACCCAGGACATGATTGGTTTCTCTTTGATTCTTTTTTGGCACTCACACTCATATTATTCCTCTTCCCTTAATGTTGATACATGCTTTTTGTTTCTTTTTGACCTTCAAAAAAACTCTTTTAAGATGATTGAGCTTAAGGCAAACCAAGCGTGAGGATGTGTCTTGAATGAATGCTGCCCAAGGCATTCATTGTGGGGAGGGTCAAGGCAGCCTAGTGGAAACATTCAGTGTTTTTCTTGATTACCTTTTCACAAATTGTTTTTAAAATTGTTCAAAAGAAGAACAAATACTTTGGGCAGAGAGCACTACTTTATTAATTTTCCATTTAAAAATAATTCCCTTGAATTACCTCCTTGGGTTATTTTTCAGTTGTATTTATACAACATTTTCTCCTTGAAATCTTAGAGATAATTTCTTTATGTAGAACATAATGAATTCACAGTGTATTTTTAGACACATTTGGTCATATAACCAGACATGCCTGCAGCAAAATAACATTGGTGCTGGCAAAAACCAGATAGTTAAACAGGTAGGTGGTAAATATCTACAGTCATTGCTTGAAAGCTATCAATTATTTGTGTTCCCAAGCTTAGCTGTTAAACTGAATATTTACCCTGCAAACTGAGAAATGGCAGCCAATCTAAGCAAGTAATTTACTTTTCAGTATTAATTTTGCTTCTTGTGCCAGGCTCTGTAAATGTTTCCTCATGTATCATTGTGACGTTGCCATACATTTGAAATGTCAAATTATGCAGTGTCTGGTGTCATAAGAATAATATCAGCAGCAGGGAGAGACAAAAAATACCATGCAGACAATAAATACTTGTTTTCAGTATCTGCTTTCCCTGTTGTTGCAATGCTAGGGACAGAGTAATCTAAGGGTTGTTTGGATGTATAGAAAATACGTCCTTTGAGTATTTTAGCCACCCCTTGAGGAGCCTTTTTCTTGTACTGAAAACAAATGGTTTGTGCAGTTCAGCTGCAGTATTTCTATCTTTCCCTATGCTCTTGCATCCGAAGTGGGCATACCAGAAAGGGCAGAAAAATGCTATTCTTTTTAGTGCTTATTTTCCAGTTATTGTTACTTCACTAGCCTTTTGTGAGAGAGTATAGTGCTAAAGCAAAGTAAGAGGCGAACTTTCAGATGACTACATTTTACATGCAGCATTTTTTTCTGCTCTCCTGCCACCCCATTTACCACCAGATTTATACCACACTAGCACAGCAACTGAAGATTAAACAGGGATTAACCTTTTTGGTTATCCACAATTTCTCACACTATTTGTAGAATTAATATAATTTACCAGTGTGTTATTATTGTGCTGGTGGAGTAATACTTCTATGGAGGTTAGAGAAGTCAGGGCTGTGTAACAATCTATTTATAATAATAAGAAAAAGGTGATCACATTATTATTCTCAAGAGGCTTCACAGGAGGAGGGCCATGTTATGTTGTGTTTTGCCATTCAGACTGTGTATTTCTACCCAAAGTAAGAGATTCTGTGCTGTCTGTCCCTGGAGCTAAGCAATGCCAACTTGCTTCTACCATCCCTGGCCTCTTTTCATGCCTCTTCCCAGTCCATCAGAAGATTTAAAAAGGAGGTACAGAGCTATTTCTGTCAGCATTTTCTCTTATGGTTTGAACATTTCAGGCTGGTGGATAAGTTGAAAGGGCTGAAATCCAAATTTAGTGTCCTTGGGCTTGATTAATGTGCTCATGCTTGAACATCCAGTGGTGTCTGAGCTATTGAGAGTATCCAGCAGCCTCTAGAAGCAAATGGGTCCCATAGAGGTCTTGTGAAATATATACCAGCTCTTCAGGGATTTGTCAGACACTCTGGTGTGTCTCAAGTGACACCAAGGCTTTCAAGTATGCATCAACACACCAGACCCTAAGTAATCAGTTTGCAAATTGGAAATGTGTCTTCCGTTTTCTAAATATCCAGTTCTGTAGGAAAGCAGGGAAGAGGCTGTGATGCTCCTGAAGGGAAAGCAATTGCCTGGCAAGATGTCTAAATGCCCCACACTATTGGTCAGGTACAGGAAACAAACACACAAGAAATTTTAGGCATCTCAACCAACTGCTTGTGTAGGTGCAAGGATGAAGTGGAACTGACATCGTGGTGCTCCTATAACCTTATACATCTTATACAACCTTGTAGGTAAACTCAGGAAATGTGGGCTGGATGAGTGGAGGTGATATGAATTGAGAACTGCTGAATGGCACAGCTCAGAGGATGGTGGTCAGTGCTGTAGAGTCTGACTGGGACCTGCAGCTAGTGGTGTTCTCCAGGGATCAGGACTGGATTCAGTCATGTGCGACCTGAAGGAAGGGACAGAGTGTATCCTCAGAAAGTTCCCTGATGCTACAAAACTGGGAGAGTGGCTGATACCCAGAGTGCTGTGCTGCCATTTAGTGAGACCTGGACAGGCTGGAGACTTGGGTGGAGGGCAACATAGTGAAGTTCAACAAAGGCAAATGAAGGATCCTGCACCTGGGGAAGAATAACCCCATGTGCCAGTACAGGATAGGAGCTGACATGCAGGAAAGCAGCTCTGTGGAGAAGACCTGGGAGTCCTGGTGGACAACAAGCTGTTCATGAGACAGCAGTGTGTCCTGCTGCTGTTTTTATTCCAGCATGTCCTCAGAAAGCAGCACCTTTCAAACTGTGTATGCCATCATGTTGGAATTGCTTTCTGCAACATTCATTTTTGCCCTTGACATTTATAAAGCCTCAACTAGGAAAAATCACACACAGTCATTATATCCAAAGTGTGGATATAGCAGGATAGTCATGTAGATTGGTGAAAGCTTTGCCTTGGGGATCAGGATGGCCAAGAATCCACATGGCACAGCATAAATTACATTTTTGCATTCCTTTATTCTCCTTCCCCCCTGTCTTAAAGAAGCACTGAAAAGATATCTGGTGTCTTCATCTGACATGCAGCTGGTTGGCAGAGTTAGTTAAATCATCCTGGGGAATTAGATCCTTTGAAAGCCAGCTAATACAGTATTTACTCTAAATCCTGTATTTCCTGTATCCTCTTTAATTAAAAATATCTCTTCTTCCTCTCTTGCCTGTCACAGACATTAAACGAAATTGAGAATGTTAATTTCTAAAGTGGTTTATGTGCCTGGCAATGCCTGGGACCTGCCAACATCACAGACAGGGAGATTGATTGAACGTGAGCATTTACCCTATGTGGCTTCTTCTGCTGGGAGATAACAATCCCGCCTCTGCTCAGCAGTGTAGGTACAGTTTTATCATACAATCATGAGGATTGGAAGAGACTTTGAAGATTATCTAGTCCCAAACTGCCCTACCATGGGTAGGGGCACTTGGCATTAGACCAGGTTGCTCGAAGCCCCAAGCAATCTGGCTTTAAACACTTCCAGAGTTGGAGCATCCACAACTTCCCTGGGGAGCTTGTTTCAAGTATCTCACCACCCTTACAGTAAAGAAATTCTTCCCAATATCTAGCCTAGATTTTCTCTTTTTCAGTTTGTACCCATTACTCCTTGTTTTATCACTACAGTTCTTGACAAAAAAAAAAAAAAAAAAAAAAAAAAAAAATCCCTCTTCAGCTTCTCTGTAGGCCCTTTTCAGATACTGGAAATTTGCTATGTGGTCTCCACACAACCTTCCCTTCTCCAGACTGAACAGTCCGAACTTTCTCAGCCTTTTTTCTTAGGTGAGGTGCTCCAGCCCTCTTACCAACTTTGTGGCCCACCTCTGGACTCGCTCCAGCAGTTCTATGTCCTTCTTATGTTGGAGGTATAAGAACTGCACCAGCACTGTGCACAGCACTCCCGTTGGGGTCCAAAAGGGCAGGGCAGAGGAAGAGAGTCCCCTCTCTCGATCTGCTGGCCACACTGCTTTGGCTGCAGCCCAGGACACTGTTGGCTTTCTGGGCTGTGAGCCCACTCTGACTGCAGTTTTCATCAAGTTTCTCCCCCAGGTCCTCCGCAGAAAGGTACGTGCCCTTGTCTTGGCTTGAGCTGGCGCCGAGAAGCCGCGGGGGTGAGCGCTGGAGGGGGCAGCGCTGTCGCGGGGTTGTCCCGCAGGTGGCGGTGCGCGGCCGGGAGACGCCGCGACAGCGACCCGGTCCGTCCGCAGCGCTGGACCAGCGCTGCCCGGCACTGCCAGCGCCGGTGCTCGGCTTGGTCAGTAAGGGGCGTTTGTGGGGGGGTCCTGCTTTCCTCCCTTGTTCCGTTCGTCATCTTTTCTGCCTTTCTTTGTCCTGCGTACAGACTCGTTGGTAGAAGGGGAAGGCTGTAAAACACCTGCCAGGCCGACTACAGCTTTTTCTCTCTAGGTGCACCAGTGGGTTTTTTTTCCCTCCTGGTAACCTTCTGGCTGGTTCTGGCTCTTTGCTGCCAAATCAGTCCAGCTGCAAACTTGAACACTGGCCACATTTTCCAGCCTTGTTACCATAACATTTGATATTCGGATGTCCCCTTCACCATTGACTTGGGGCTTATACTTGTGTTTTCAGTACATTTAGAACATTCTGCAATGCACTTGCTTTGTAAAATATGAGTATCTTCAGCTTTTAACACTAGTATCTACACTGTCAATTTTTTCCTATTTAAAATTTCTTTTCCTAATTAAGCTACTTTTGCAGCTAATAGTGATATTTACAAAATAAAAGCTCGAGAAGCTGAAGTTGACCATTCACTGAAATCTAGCAATCATTATTATAGACTTCAGTATTCTTCATGGAATTTTATTCTCTTCTTGTTTCATTTTCTTAGAAATGTGAAACAGGTTGCAATATTTGAAGTGCTTGAACTTCTTTAAGCCTTCTTCAGTGCTTAAGGAAACATAGAAAAACCCAGGAATATTTTTTAGCCTATATTGTTTTCTGCTGGTTTTTTGTCTGTAGATTTTAGAAATCCCAGTAAGGCAAGCAGCAGCTGTGAGTATGAAATATGGCAATGGATACACATGGCTCTGGTAGTGTAAAGTCTCTGAAGTGTGCCTTGTGCAATGCCATTTTAACCACAAGGTTATCATTTCCAAAGAGAAACAAATGTAAATAAGGCAGATTTGCTACTATAAATGTTGTAATTTGCATGTCTGGATGAAAAGCTGGGAGTTTGACTTAAATTTTTCAGATATAATAGAAAGTTCAAATTCTTTCTGATGTCATTCCGAACATTTCTGATGTATTGATTTTTATTTTTGATTTATTAACTTTTAATTTTCTCCAAATGTATGTTTCCATTATTGACTTCAAAGTATCTAACACAGGCTCCAATGTAAATTGTAGTGAGTTATCTTAAACAGAGTTTTGCATTATAGTATACTTAGGATGGTGAATCCCAGATTTTGAGGCAAAGCACATGGTGTTTGCAAAATTTTGTCTTTCCTTTTATTTCTTTGTAAAAAGCTTTATTTGTTGACTTTTACTTTTGCAAAGTCACATATTTTAGCCAGTGCCAACATCCTTTGTCACATTTGCATTTGACTTGTGTTTTTTTTTTCCAAGATCATATGAGGTGATTAATGAATTGACTAAACTACATATCTCTTTTTCATGTTTGCTTTTAAAGTAGTGGAAAGAACTTCAAATTAATCATCAGTAGTCTATAAAGAATTTAACCAAGTAGCACTTCATCCTGTGGTGTGTTTTTATCACCTCTATCAAAATGTATTTATGGTGTCCTTCTCAAATGTGTGTCTTCTGTTCTCTTACTACAATTTATTAATCTGACAAATATGATAAACGTTCTTGGCAGCATTGAAAAAGGGCATTCAGCAAGGTTCACTCAATCTCCCTGATTTTACAGCAGCAAAGTTCTGCAGAAGAACTGCATCTTTGGTGATTTATTATATTGTAACACTGATTCTCTGACCCATTTCTGCTGTTGTGATCTGTCTTGGGTTACTAGGCATTGCAGGGCACACCTTCTTGCAGTTTTGCCATTGGAAAAAGAGGGGTGTAAAGATGAGCAACTTAACTTAACCCTGAGTTTCATAGGTCTGTGCCCCAGGGCAAGGCACTGGACGAGAAGGTTACTACATTTCAAGAAGTGGAGCATTTCTCATCCTTGAGTGGCACCCAAACATCCAGTAATGTTGTGGGAAGGCAGAAAAGAGATGGGAAATTCAGGAGATCAATTTGATTCAGTGCTCTGGAAAAAGCCAGAGACAGCACAATGTGGCACCATACTGATGGCATCTAGCTGTAGCGGTACTCTCAGAGATGGTGGTGATGCAAAGAAGACTGCTTTTGTCTAGTAGCATCCATTAGCGTGCAATAGCCTCAATTAGCAATTTCAGAATAATTTCCCCCATTCTTTTATTATTATTACTATAATTTTATTGTTTTGATTTTTAATTTTAATTTCTGTGCCATATTGTCTTTGAAATTTTGTATATATTTCTCATTCCCCTTGCTGAATTAAGCTAAATTTGAAACCCTTCTTGTGGAGTATTTCTACCATCTGCTCTCTGTAGCCATTATTCAAATTTTTTGCAACCCTCTGTTCCAGCAGGGGTAAATCTAGCGCAGATTTCCTGACTGACATATTTTTTCCCTGCAATATGCCCCAGCTGGTACAGATCTGTAATTCTGTGGGGTTGGGTAGGGGTGAAGGGTTATGCTTACATTTCCAATTATTTCAAAATCTGTCTCACAGGAAATCGTCATCTCATAGATTTTACAGACTGCATAAAGAGAAAGAGTTATTTTGAAATTTCTTCCTCCTTACAATCTCAGCCTGTACTAGAATCCTACAGATCCTGAATACTCCAAATTGTTCACAGCACTGAACAAAGCTCATCACATGCCTGTACTGGCTATTCCTTCTGTTACTGAGAACACAGGCTCCTTTTTGTTTTGCTATTATTAAGGTGTTGCAGTAGTCTGCCCTGCCTCTGGTGATATTCACCTGATATAACAAGAAGAATGATTTTCCTACTTCTTGCCTTATGTCACTTTCTCTTAGTAATTCAGGGGTTTTGAAATGCAAACCCAAGGTACTCAAAGTATCAATGGATCTGCATAAACACTTCACAGTTAAATTTTTGTGAAAAATTAAAAGGAATCAGGAAGAGTAATGTGCATCTTACTGTGAAAAGAGGACCCTTAAACTGCATTACAAAGTACCATAATACCTATAAAGAGATAACTAAACACCCTCCATGCTGATGGGCATACATGTCAGCTGAGAGATATAGGCAGTTCTGGTCTATTTATGGCCTCTTCAATTAAGGAGCCTTTAAGAACAGTATCAAAGTAACTTCACAGCCAGCAGAAGTCTTTTCAGCTTTCAGCAAGTGTTTATTCATTTTATAGACAGACATACTTTCCAAACAACATGAGAGCACTGTGCAGCCTTCACCCTGCCACAAATTTCCAAAGCTGTGTGGGGACCACTAACATAATGTCCAGGCCACACAGATGGAGAAAATGATGAAAGATTTTAAATACAGAAATACACTTCATACCACGTACTAAGAAGGACTGTAGGTCACCACTCTTGCTCTTCCTTTTCTTATGGCTGTTATTTGTTGTAGATTTATAGCTTTTTTTTTTTTTTTTTTACTATTTCTAGGAGCCTGGCTTTTTTATCTTAAAGAATTTTGATCTCTTTGCATGTTGTGCAATGCTCTATGTGTTAGCATGAAACATCTGTCATAAGTTTCAGGAGAGCACAAGTGACACTGCTGCTGCTTTGATAGACATTCCAACTGCCCAGAAGTTTTATTTCAGTCACTGGGCTGATAACCTCCAATCCTGCATATTGCCTCACTTTTGTGGAACTCAACAGTTTTTTGGACATTTGGACTTCTGTAGAGTTAAAATCTATTTAGGTGGCATCATCCAAGAGTTACAAGACAAAGAGAGGTGGAGATTGGCCTCATATAAGGGTCTTAATCCCCGGAACAGAAAGCTAGCCTGAAGATCTGTGGAAGTAGTGAAAGCTCTTGCTTTTTAGTACAAGGCCAACTTTAACAAAGGTGTAACATGGATGAGTAACACCAAAAGCTGGTAATTCAGATTTGCATGGTTGTAACTTCTGAGACACCAGAAAATCTCCTTCTAGATAGACCACATGCTACCTTGTCTTAGGTTGGAAATGCAAGATGTGGCCAGGGGTGTGTATTCTATTGCCATCCGTGGGGCAGTTATCTTCTGTTAATCAGGCCACCTGTGAAAACCAGGAGGGGCAGTTTCCTTTATTTCTTCCACTAATCAATCCTCCCTCTGGGACATATCTTCTGTTAATGGGCTATCGAGTGTCACTGCATGACTGATTAAAGTACATCATCCCATTGTGAGATGTTTTGCCCAGGGGGAGGAGCCAAGCATTCCTACCTGTATATAATCTGACATTTGGAACACCACAGGCAGCTTTATCCCACTAGATTATCAGAAGGTTAGCTTTCTTTTCTGCAACAGATTCCCAGAGGAAGACCAGGCCCATGTACACCACCACTGGACCTTCAGAGGAAATCCCTAAACAGGATCACTGTCTCAACAGAACCATACCTGTCACTGCAGGAGGACTGCAGCCACCATTTATTCTGACTTCTACCAACACCCTGACCAACAGGGTGTCAGGTTGTACTCTGACTCTGTCAGTGTTGTTTTATATTACTGCGTTTTTATTTTTATTTTTCCTAATAAAGAACTGTTATTCTTACTCCCATATCTTTGGCTGAGAGCCACCTTAATTTTGAAATTATAATAATGTGGAGGGAGGGGGTTTACATTTTTCGTTTCAAGAGAGGCTCCTGCCTTCCTTAGCAGACACCTGTCTTTTCAAACCAGGGCATACCTGGAGAAGGTGTATGAGCTCTGGTTCCATCTTCAAATGGGCTAGAGGCTGAGGCCGGGCATAAGGCTTCCAGTTACTGCCCATTGTGTGGCCACTAACAAATTTAGGAGATTCAAATGTAGTTCTAACAATAATAAAAAGTGATTCAACCAAGAGAAAAATGAAGGAGAGAGATGAAGCTAAAGCTCAGCATAATTGGAACAGCATCTATGGGTTATCTAAATATTTAGATTAGGTGATCTAATGGTAAATTTTATGAATCTTTGCATAAAATACTTAAGTTTATTGCTTCATGAAATTTTCTACAGTCACATAATGAAGTGGAAAAGTTTCCACTTTAAAAAGTCTCCATTTGAGAATATTGGAAAAATTCCTTGTCTTTGCAGTCGTTACAAAAACATTTAAAGCAAGGTCATTTCCCACTGGAGTTTTCCTTAGTGGAGCAGTATGTGTAAATGCAGTTTGTCTCAGGGCTCAGCTTCAACTAGAGTGAATTTTCTTATCACACCAAATTTTCTGAGTTTATCTTAGAATATTGTCCACATCACATCAGGGTGAGTCAGAGGATTTTCAAGGTGGTGGAGAAGAAAAAAAAATCTGTAGTTTAATAAACAGCTTGTTGATCAGAGCTATGTGAGAGACCAAAAATTAAGTTCCTATCATGATTTGTAATAGCAGTTAATTCTGGATTTCAGATAGCCCAAAGGAGTCTTTGGTTATTTGTGGTTGGAATGTTCACTGTCTTCTTATTTTTAACAAAAATTTAGTACAGAAGCAGAGAAACCTTTTTTTTTTTTTTTTTTTTTTTTTTTCCCTACAGCTACTATATTCTCACCTTTGTTTTTGCTTTGGTCTAACAACACATATACATCTCTACCTTTTTTTCTTATGGTGTTCATTTGCAGCATATTTTTTCTCCTTCAATTTGTCCTGTTTCTTGCACCTCCTCCCTTGTACTTTCTAGGTGTCTCCTTTCAAGATCTGAAAGTACTGCTAAATAAAGATAAGCCAATAGTTAGTCCAATCCCAGGCAGTCTTTTGTTCAGGTAATTGCTCGGAACCAAGCAGCTCTTAAGTCCCCTGACTTCCGGGACTGAGATTGACTGATGGAAAGATTAAGTAAGGCAGAGATTTATAGCCAGCCTAGTAAGAAGAAAGCAAAAATGTAGACTCATTTAAATAAGGTGGTTTTGGAGGGTGGTTTTTTTGTTTGTTTGTTTTTTGTTTTTTTTTTTTTTTTTTTGTATTGAGGTTGCATCCTGAATGTTATCTGAAGTCATATAGATCAGAGCCAAGCTCCTTTGGCTGGAGAAGCGAGCACCCTTCCAGCCACTCCTGAGTGGTGCTGGAGCTGTGCTGGTAGTGCTCCCACAGCAGATATAACACCCTGCAGGAGAGCTAACTTAAAGAAGAAATTTTACCCAGCCTCTCAGTGAACATAATGTAATTCTTACAATAAAGCCTGTAATTTAGATTTATACTTGATTTATTTGCTTTGGTCTCTCACTTGCTAAAGGTATTTTCTAGTAAATATCGGATGACACAATCCATTTAAAACAAATGAAATTGGCCTTGAAACCTTTGTCCCCATCTTATCAATATGACCACAACAGATTCTGGGTAATTAATAGTAACATTTTGCAAAAAAACCCCAAACCCCACCATAACCTAATTTATATATGGATACAAACATTCTAATCTGTACTAAAAATTATTTAATAATTAATATTTACATTTAGCAATCTATATCTAAATGACATAATAATGAGAAAATACATAAAAATATATTCATAAACATGAGAAAATGTCCCAGGGCTCAACAGCGAATCTGAGTAAATGCATTTGTAATATTGCCAGCAGGTTTTTTTGTTTAACTCTTTTTAAAGAAGCACTGAATAATGGAGAAACAATGCTGTGTGTTAGCCTCTTTTTAAAAAGATTAGCATCTATAAAATGACTGAAATTTTTACATAGTTTGAAATCATAGTTAGATCATTTAATGTAAATTGCAATATCATGGTGTCTCCTGAGTCATAGTCAGTATTACAGCCGTACAGCTTCCGGGTCAAACACAGTTTAGATGACTACCCCTGGTGCAAACCAGCAACAGAGCTCTTTTCCTCTCATCCTACACATCATCTATATGCTTGGGAGGTGAGGCCAAAGCACCCCCCTTTTCTTTCCTTTGGACATTATGTGTGTGAGTAACAGAGAGGAGAACCATGCTTGGAGATGATGGCTTCCACAGGGAACTTGGGGGAATAAGCCTGCAAACTTCACCACATCTGTAATTCATAGCGTGGGATGTCCAGGTTGTGCCTTTTCTAACATGGCTGTTCACTAGTGGGAGAAACCCTTTGTGTTGACAGTCCAGAGACATTTTGGCTTAACAAGTCAAAGAGAAAAACAAAAAAAAAATTGGTAAATTTCAGTACAAATCTTTTCATATCTGTGTTATATAGCGTTGATCTTTGGGCTCTAACGTGAATAAGATTTTCCCTCATAATTTTAAAACTGTGCATTACAATTTAATCTCTGGTCCTCAGACTACTAATCCTGTGAAGAGTATTCCCTCAGTAAGCTGTTTGGTAATGGTCTTGATGTTCAGACAAGCACAACAATTCTGAATTAAATATTGAAGCGATGGAAAGATAAAGAATGCAGAAGACATCAAAGTTCTTAGATTGATGTACTTAGATGTTTCTATTATCTGTTTCAAGAGTTATCCAACATGATTTATAATTTCTATTAAAAATAGCAAAACACTGTCTGTTCTGTATCTAAGCTAGTGAATATCCCTCAACCTTTGTTTTATGTCATTCTAAGAAAAAGAGTACATGTTTACCCACATACTTCACCCTCTAGTTTTTGCTCAAAGCACAGCTTTAGCTACAATAACAAAGAGGAAATCAATCTTTCTTGAATCCCTAATTTCCCATGGAATTAAATGCTTCTTTTTCCTGAGAGAAATGTTTCAACTTGTGGGTTGGGTAATCTCTTCACTTTTCACTCTTTAACCGTTTTGAAAAAAAAAATAAAGAATACAATACTAATCTTCATTCTCTTCTATGACTTTGTGCTCTAAGCCCTTTGTAAAACACATCTATTCTCTGAGAGTAATTTACAGTAAGGTTTTTACTTAAAGCAAATGTGGGGTAAGAGCCAGCTCTGTCAAGATTCATATCTGGGAAACAACATATCTAAACTTAAAAGAATTAGTTCACTGACAACTTACTGTCTAACTGTTGCACTTAAATATATATATATAAGTAAAAATAGATTCTTTGTCACTGGCTATATTTAGAAAATATTTTTATCAGATATTCTCTGGAAACAATACAGTGAATTCCAAGGGCTAATCCAACAAGATAGAGTATTACCTTATTCTCTGAACAAACCTCAAATAGAACTAAATATGAAGTACCTTTACTTCCAAAAACTGGAGAGTTTAATGTACAAGAATGAAGGATACTATTTTTTTTTTAATATATTTGGTCCAAGATATTAATTATCTAAAAAAAATTCATCTGTTGGAATATGAGAATATTTCCCATTCTCTGCTTTGACAGCTGAATATTGCATATGTCTCCATAATAGTTTTCAATCCTTCTTTAAACCATAAAAAGTGTTAAAGGCCACATGGGAAAACTGATTTTGAAGGAAAATTTGGGATCTAAAATATTGGTTTGATTCTTTAGGGAAGGGTCAGGTGGGCCCCTGTTTTATGAACATGGTCTCAGTTCCGTTTGTACATGTAGAATTCTGGAGAGAAATTTGAGGGTAGTCCCATATCTGCTGGAATGTCAATAAATTTATTTTGTCATGCATCTATCCTGGTCTCAGAAAAGGAAAATGTCTACCAGACTCAAATAGCTAAAGGAATAAAAAAAAAAATGGAAATGGAAGAGTAGGTAGTATTTTTTACTCATGTGATGTGTCCTTTGCAGGAATGAAACAGGATTTATAGTCTTATAGTGCTATTTAAGCTGAAAGCCTGTTTTTCCAAGCAGACGTGTGTATCTGCATTTGCAGCATGCCACTGGCAAGGTAAATGGGATCAGCAGTAAGCTGAAACTGAAAGCTGCAGCTGGCTGACAGTTGCAATTTTACAAAACTCCTTTTTTCCCCTTCAGAGTCTATGCAGATATGAGTTCCAGCCTCCAGCCTCTTTTAACTTTCTTTTTAATTAAAAAGCTTAATTGGGAGTAATAAAAATTCCAATTAAGCTTTTTAAATAAAACCCAAAAGCTCAAAGTGGCTGCGGTTGAAGATAACTGCTACTGCAACCCGTGACTAGCACTGCTGTTTGAACAAGGCATTTGTTTCACCATAATTAATGTTGTGCTTTATGATTGTACCTCCACATCTTTAAAAGATACCTTACTGTGCCTTTAAGTCTCACAGAGTTATTGTTTGCATGTGAAATATGGGAATCCTTCTGAGTTTTGCTAAGTGCAGCACAGGGACTCAAGTCTCTGTGGGTTGCTCTGCATATATTCCCCTCAGCATCATGTCATATGCTACCATGCCACATGTCATATGTGTAAGCAGAAATAGAACCCATAACAAGTCCTGATCAGCCAATTTCCCAGTGAATTCATGTGGTCTTGTAGGCTGCCTAAAATTCCCAGGACTGTTTACTGCTTCTCCTACAGCTTCTTAGGGATTTTTAAAAATTATTATTTTTGCCTTTTTATTATTGACTGATTCCTAGCTCTTGTTTTGAAATCCAGCTTGTGTTGGCTCCAGGTACCACTGGCATTAGGTTCACAGGCTTTTCTCATCAACTTGAAGGACCCAGGTGGTCCTGTCTTTCATTGCTGTTTTTGCTTTCATTTTCTCAGCCATCTGTTTCTGACAAGAATGAATTACAGCCCTGTTTTCCAATAAGTACATCGATAGTTGTAGCTCAAATGATTACAATTTAAAAATTGTCTTGAAAAGCAAAATATTAACATATAAAACATAAATGCATGTAAACACTCTAAGAACTTTAAAGAAAATAAAAATACTAACCTGCTCAGCTAGTATTTAATTTATTAATAATGTTGAACATATTAAGTTAAATTATGAATAGGATTGATTAAAGAATGGCTACATTACAACACAAAATGTACTTTTTTTTCCCAAATTGAAAGCTTAGTATAGAAATTTAAACCAAGGTTTTTTACTTTCTTTTTGCCCCCAAATTTTGGAAAATAGAAGTATTTCCTCCAAAAAATCCCTTGGCTATCATTACAACAGATCATTTTTCTCTCTACCCCAGCCTGTGGCACTAGAAAATATTCCTGCAACCCAATGCTCTTGTGCAGAAATAATGTGGTACATAAACTGAATGATATGCTTCTGGCAGATGTAATACCCTGTGTCACCAAGTTGCATCTCTGTCTAGGAAAAGTACATTTGCCATAGGCTGTGGGAATAAAGAGAGAGAGAGAGACTTTCTGTAGGTTGGGCTTGCTTGACTCAGCCTCACTTTTCTCAGTCAGAGTTTCATCTGCTGGATCTGGGCTCTCAGTAACAGCTTTATTCAGGAGAAATTGTCAGCTTGAATTACAGGAAGGTAGAAAAGATTATGTTTCAAAAATAGATTTTTTGTGTTTTTTTTTTTCTGCTCCTTCTTTGAAAGTATTTTCTTGAATAAATCACAATATCTAATAAGCCAATGAGTCTTTTAAAGTGGAGTTTTAAGAGTGTACCAGGGTCTTATTGAATCATGTTATCTAGCATTTCAAATCCTCTTGAAGTTAGTTGCAAAGAATAGTACCTATATGTTCAGTCTGAAAAGTTCTAAGATTTTAGTGACTTTGCATTAACAGAAAGATTGCAAACTATCAGTTTTTAAGCTTCACCTTTCTGTCAGTCATTCCTGACAAGGCCAGAATAAGGTAGTAACTACAGTGACTTTAAAGAGGGTGGTTTTTCATTAGTTTAAGCAGAATGTCAATTAAAAAGGAATTGAGATAAAGAATGAGCAACTAGATTAAGTTTACACTTCTTCAAGGATGATAAGAAAAATCCATTTACAGGTTCTATTTCAGACTGAATGTTCTTTCTAAGGTAAAGGCCCCTGATATTATAGCTTTAAAAGTCTACTGGTAATTTCTGAAAAGATTTAATAACTATTGTGTCTGAAATGTTGAAGAATTTTTTAACTGCTGGAAATAATTATTTCTTAACTGAAATGAAAATACTAAAATTAATTTAAATTTAATTTCACACATTTTATGACAGAATGTTATCATCTTCCATAATTTCTTCTGTCTGACTACTATTTGCATTCTCTAAGAAATGACAAAGTCTATTTAAAATGGAAAGAGAATTTTATCTTTCTGTGATCTCTGAATGGGGCTGATTTGCAGCTAAGGAGTGTGGGACACAATGGAAACTGACATATACTAATTTTTTTACTTTTCTGTGATTGTTTGGCAAGACTTTGAGCAACTTAGGAGGAGTTATGAACACAGAATTTAGAAGACTGCATAGGAATGGGGCAACATTGGCCTTTGTCCAGGTTTAATGCAAAAGAGGTTCCTACAGAGATCCTTCCTTCCTTCATCCTTCCATATATCCTTGTTACCCCTTGTGACAACACTGGACTTTAGGGTGCACATGAAAAATATTGTTTCAAGCAGGATCACATAGATATTTATTACCCTTGACTCACATATTTAATTTTTTTTTTCCTTCTTGCAGGCTCGAAATGTTTTCTCTAAAGGAAACTGAAATTGTGATTTGTTACTATGTTCAGAGTTGGGTTAATCATGGATTTCTAATTTGCTCAGAAATGCAGACTAATCCAGAAGGGAAAAGTATTTTGAGGGATGCTTCTCAGTGAGAAGTACAGTATGGGCCACAGTGCATGCCAAAGGATAGGAAGGGTAGTTCAAACAGTTTGGGACTGTTTGAGCACAATCAGCAAATCTAAACACCACCGGGAGATCTATAATCCACTTTTGTATGCTTTACAGAGGCAGCTTTTCTTCCTTTTAATTGTAATCTGAATAGATTGTAGTTTCTGAGCAAATGACACATAAAAACTTGCACCAACAGCTGAAGTTGGGTAAATCATTAATTCCTGATATTATATGAAGGATTTAGTCCTCTTTGCTATTCCTGTGACTACACCCTTAGCAGACAAGTCAGGTGTGGGGTTTTCAGTAGTGAAACAGCTTTCCATTTTGGACTCTTTGCCATGAAATAATAAAGTACTGATTGAAAGAACCAAAACTTTCTATCATTAACAAAACAACAAATATTTTCTCTTATAGGTAATCAAATTTTCTCTTATAAGTAACTAAAGAACAGGAGCAGGATACCCACCCAGTCTGGAGGGGAAGAGAACTACTCTTCAGAGACATACAAAGCCAGAGGAGATGCTGCCAAACTCTGATTCTCCTACACTATTTATACTGCCTGACAGAATGAGTCACATTATGCTACTTTTTAATAGCTTTGTCACCTTCCTGAAATGAATTACATGCTTGCAGAGCAGTGATGGTAAACTACGAGTCATAGTGATCATTATTAGCTTTGCAGCATCCTTAGCATTCAGTACTCATGAATCAGCTGTAATATATTGTGATTAAATAATCTGTCCAGAGAGACATCAGCATTGCATCTGAGGTACAGCCCAGGCTAATACTGTGAAATCAGCTTTGATACAGTCTGTAAAGTTAGGTCTTGCTATATCTCTTTGAATCAGGGCAAGATTTGGCTGATTCCTCCTGATCTAGAAATTATTGAGCAGTTATTGAGAAATTATTGAGCTTTTTCAGATGTACTTCAGTGCTTTGGTGTTATTATTTTAAGACTGATGTGTTTCCCACTCTTTCGATTAGCTATGTACACATCAGTGCAGCAAAACCTCACCTAAAGCATGGCCGTGATGGAGGGTATTCTTTTGAACCCAGTATTCCAAGATTTCTTCATGGTTTTGAAGGTTTCAGCTGCATCAATTTTTTGTCACCAAGTTATGCAATAGATTTTGTTTCCACTACAAAAGCTGTGGCATGAAAAAACCATGGGATGATGTGAGGAGCTTATGGCAGCACTAAGCTGAATTTGTAAGGCAATAGCCTGGCACAATTGCTGGTTACAGAAAATAGCCCCCAGAAGCGGCTTGGAGAAGTCATCTACATAGTGCACATGCTGAAGCTCAGTTAGCACTTTGATTTATTCTGAGAAATGCTCATTTAACCTCCTCTTACAAATTTCCCATAGCACTGGGGAAAGATATAGATTTACAGCTTTCACCTACCAGTGTAAACCAAAAGTGGCAAAGGCCAGAAATTGTGGTGCTGGCCAAACAAGAGGTGTTTTTAGCTGATTTTTTTTTTCTTTTTGGTGCTGTTGAATTGATCTTCCAATCTGTATAGAAGGGAGACAAATGTAATGTGCATAAGAAGTCTTTACCATTCATTTAATAATGGCAGAGCTGTTGTGTTTCAATTGCACAGAGATTTGAGAGTGCTCTAAAAACCTCATATGGAAACCTCATATGATCATCTGGTTAATGCAACCTTTTTCCAACCAAACCTCTATAATTCACCTAACAATGAAGAAAGAACTACAAAAAACAAGGCTTATAGCTTGCCAAACACTAGTTTCACAAAACAGCTTTTGTATTTAAGGTACATTAATGTTTCTTGCTGTAGTAGTACACATGATGATGTGATTTAATGGGCTGTTAGCACAACGACGCTCTGTGCCTTAAAAGTGACACAAATTTCTGTACTCCATTTGGAGTCATCAGTGTCTTTAGAGGCAACGGGATGTGTTCTTCAATTATGTTTTTGCCTATTGTCTGATGGTGAATTTAGGATTTTATGGATTTCAAATATATTTTTTCTGACAGCTTTAATTGTTGACTTTCTTTAGTCAGCACCTGATAAATTTATACCAGTGGCTGGTATAGACATCTTGTACAGTTGAAAGTGGCATTTAGCATTTTGGGGCAAACATACATGTGTTCAGAACTCGAACTTTCTTTAACAGGCAGTATCATGCTGATAAACTGTGTGTGCCTTCTACAAATGAACCACTACAAGAGTCAAAGTATGAAAACCAAATCTCTGTACGTTGGCACTAAAGAGTGAGGGGTAAGTGTAGGGTGTGGGAACATCTGATTGAATACAAATGGGCTGTTATCTTAGTCAAATCAACATAGACTTTGCAGTAGTTTGAAACAAAGCCTCTGTTTGGTTTAAAACAGAGGGTTTCTTTACAGAAGGAAGCAGATCTAACATGCAGGGAGAAGTTTGTCTCCCTCAGTAGTATTATTTACAGACTAATTTATTCTATCTATATTTTATTTTGGAGTCAGAAAAATATACAAATCCATTCAGTGCCCTGCATCTGTTGTGTGTCTTCTCCTCAGGAGTTAGATGAGGCATGATGGAGCTGCTTCTGCACGTCCTGAGTGCTGTATCTCCTTTGGGATGTGAGGTGCTCATGCTGGGCCTAGGGAAGAGGACTTCAGGAATCCATTTCTCCTGTCCCAGAGGAGACCCAGCTGTGCTGCCTGATCAGGAAGTCTAGTTGGGATGGGTAAACCAGGACAGTTCAGGTATTACTCAGAAGAATGAGATCAAGATACTTAAGACAGTAGTTATGAAATAAGACCTGCAGACATAGGTTCTGCCTGGCTAACACTGCATCAGCCCCTTTCTACAGGTTTGGGCATAGGACTGGGGAATTAATTTGCTTTGGGATGGCTTGGCAAAGAATCTATTGCTTTAATTCAGTGAGGCAGTACTTTCCACCACCAGGATGTGGCATTAGTGGTGTGTACTGTTCTGTGAGGGAACAGGCTGAAGCTGTCTAAATATTTGTTACAAAACATTAACTACAGCTTCATGAGAACTATTAATAGTCTTTTAGTTTCAGAAGCTGAAGAGGTATATTTATTAGTTCATGGACTGCTAGCTTGTGCAGTCCATGAGTAGAGTTATCTTTCTTCACAGTGACCAGTATGGAGGTGTGTTTTGGATTTGTGCTGAACACAGAGCTGATAATACAGAGGTGCTTTTGTTATTGCTGGGCAGGGCTGGCACAGGGCCGGCGTCTTTTCTGCTGCTCGTACTGCAGTACTGGTGAGGAGACTGGGGGTGCTTGGGAAGTTGGGAAGAGACACAGCCGGAACAGGTGACCCAAACTGACCAAAGGGACATTCCAGACCCCATGACATCACGCTCAATATATAAAGTGGAGGGAAGAAGGATGAAGGGGCAAACGTTCGTGATGGCATTTGTCTTACTGGGTGACTGTTCCACAGGATGGGGCCCTGCTCTCCTGGAGATGGCTGAACTGCTGCCTGCCCATGGGAAGCAGTGAATTAAGCTCTTGCTTTGCTTTGCATGTCTGCATGGCTTTCAATTTCCCTATCAAACTGTCTTATCTCAACCCATGAGTTTTTTAGCTTTTACCTTTCTGATTCTCTCCCCAGTCCTGCTGTGGGGGAGCGGGTGACTGGCGATGTGGGCCTTGGTTGGTGGCCGGGGTTAAACCATGACAGTCCTGTTGGTGGCCAGTGTGGGTTGCGTAGGGTTTGAGATAATGACAGGTTTGATTGGGATATGCTAGATTGGATATTGATCTGTTAGTGGTTAACTAGTAATGAGCAGGGTTCTGTGCTTGCTATGGGTCTTACTCTCCTGACTGTATATTCGAATGTAGTGCTCATTAGTGTCCACTTTTTGCATTAGCTTTTTGTTTTAGCTTTTTGCTAGGATTAGCTAAACCTAACAGAACCTGTGTCCCTATGTGTCTCTGCTGCCTGGCACTGTTAGTGAGGGAATGAAATTAATCTACTATTTGCATTTCAGCTGTGGTTCGGTGGTCACCCTGGTTACCCATATGTGTTGATTCACATATAGCTAAACTCACAGTCATGGGAATTTCACAAATAAATTCCTGTTAAATTCAGGAGAAGTTGAGTTGATGTGTCCTGGAGCCAGGCTGGGGAAAACCCCATGAGAGATAGCCTGTGTACCCAACCTGTCACAAAAGACTGATTCATAAGATTTAAATTAAAAGCTTGATTTTGAAGTTATGTATTAGGAGTCAGTTATTTAAATAACACCCTAACATAATTAATACTATAAGGATTTATAATTACAGCCACCTTTTATGAATTTTAAAGGCAGAGAGACACTGACAAAACATTCACAATGTTTCTGCACTTCACTGGTTTACAAAGAATATTGCTAGTCGGCAGACCAGTGGGGCAAGGACACACAATTGCTTACAACTGCCAAGCAGGTATGCTTAATTTTTAAGCCTGCCAGCCCTGACTTATATTCCTTTATTTTTTTCTGAAATCCTCTTGTATGTCTTAATTATCTTGTGTAGTCTCATAGGATGGATTTGATAAGGAAAAACATTAACTATTAATTTTCATCTTGAGGTCTTAAAATAGCCAATTAAGCTTGTACTACGAGAAAAATGATATAAATCTTCTGTGCCATAGTACAATACCCTGTGTCTCATTAGCATTCAGTTTATATATTCCCTCCAACCATAACCATTCCATGATTCTGTGATTCTATATACTGTGCCCTCTAGCAACGTTTAAGTTTTCAAACCAAGAGGAAACCGACCTTTACAGGAGTACAGGGCATATGAAAATGCTTGGGATAACTGACCTCCCTATCAGCAGTTTGCTCTCAGCTTTTGTAAGATATGTTTAAGATGGATTTGTCAATAAAATTGTGTGCTTTCAAAAATTTGGAGAGGAACAGACAAGATGCTACACAAGAGAAACACTGTAGCTGGTTAACCTAAGGGGTGTGAGGATAGTTTGTAGACTGAAAATATGCCAGCCTTTGTAACCACAATTCTTTTGAGATGCAGCACAAGCCAAGGTTATATAGTTAGAAGATTTGTTTTCTTCTAAAGTGCTTATAGCAAAAAGATAAAAGCAACAAAAAAACCTCAAGGAAATTATGCCTCTTATGATTATCTACCTAATTCTGGTAATCAGATTAACCTTTAGGTGGAACAAGATATGGTTGGGTTTTTTTTTGTTTGTTTGTTTAGTGCTCGAAGTCATATCAGTTAGTCATTGCTAATTTACATCAAGACCTAATTGATAAAAGAAGTTTCATTATGACATTACTTTAAAATATTAAAGTGTCTAGTTTTGTTGCTAAAAGTCTGATTTCGTTGTTCTGGTCAAACACACTCTGAAGCTTCCTTTTACCTGATCTGCTGACCTAGTGTGAAACATGACCTGATCAACTTCAATAGCCACCATGTAGATGTCAAAAATGCAATCAACCTCAGGGATAAAAAAAACCCCACTATCATAGAAATTAAACTTTTCTATTCTATAACGATAACTGTGAGATTGTTTTATTAAAATCTCGAGTTTGGTTTTCGTGTTTTTTTTTCCTATTTTATAATGAATTGTGGAATATATATTTATGAAGTCTATTTACTTCAGTCATTTGAGAAGTAAGAAGAAAGGGTGCTGAAAGGAAGCAATAAACTCCAGGGAATCGGTGGAGAAAACAGCAGAAAATAAAGATGAAAAAGACTGGGTTATGGGGAGAGAAAGTACTGCACACGGGTTTTAGGTAGAGGAAAGTGAGATTGGTCATGACAGCGCAATGGCAGAAAAAAGTGACTTATGAGTTAGTAGTAAGAAAAACCTGTGATATTACCAGAATCAGGAAATGAAAAGATGTGTGAAATTTAAATGAGAGGTGATGGGATGTCTGGTCTTCTCTTAGTCAGAAGATCCATCATGTAGTACAGCCAATGTTTTGTCAAGCATTCCCTCCACAGGAGTGCCTGAGTAATTGAGAGTAATAACTGGCAGGAATTTGTGTGTCAGGAAATGAATTTTAAGGGAAGAACATTGTCCAACTTAGTAGTTCAATGTAATGCAGAAATACCAGTGAGTCCTGTCTGTATCTTTTCAATAAGTTGCAATTCAAGCAGATTCCTCCATACGAAATGAATATGTAATAATAAAAAGACAGCTATGTTCAAATTTCAACCAAGAAAAGGTCATATTCTTAGGGAGTTTTATCAATTCTTTGGATCAGGGAACAAACCAATTACTTAAGGTCTTTATTTTTATTTTCTTTTAAACACATGTGTTGCTATTTCTAAAATAAAACAGTGGAAGAAGCAGCTGGTTTGATTTAAACAAAGAAAATAAGGTTTCTGTGTAGTTTTTATTGTCTTTATACTATATATATTTGCTTCAAGAGCCTGAAATCAGCATTGTTTACTTGTGCAAACTGGAGACAAAATCCCAGCTTAATTTACAGAATCACAGAATCATCAAAATTGGAAGAGATTTCTGAGGTCATCTTGTCCAACAGTCAACCTAGTTCTACCATAATCACTCAAGCCAAATCCCAAGTGCCACATCCAGACACCTCTTAAACAGTTCCAGAGACATTGACTCCACCACTTCCCTGTGCAACTTATTCAAATGCCTGACCACTCCTACTGAAGAAAAAGGAGAAGGGACTGACAGCTCTTATATAGCCATGGAATGGGTTATTTGTACCAGTGGGAATATACAGTGAGATAGAGGATATTTGTATGTTCCAGTGTTGGAAACCTTGCTCAGTCAAAAGGGAAATACATTTACATACCTTCAGAGTTTAGAAATGTAGCATACCACTAAAATGTACATAAATTAAATGGATTCTTCGTATTCATAGGCTCCCTGCACAACATTGGATTTCATGGTTTAGTTTTTATGGTTTATTTTGTTACTTTTAATGACACTATTAATCATACTTTCTCATTTGCTTTCTCATCCAGGATTTGACAAGGACTTTCTTTCACCTTGAAAAAGTGCCTGTTCTGAGGAGTTTCTTCTCAGCGCTACTGTACATTCAGCACACCCTGCTGAGTGAAGGCAGCTTGTCTTCTGCACAGCTCTTCTCTCTGAAAGATGGTTTCGAAACTGCGGGTTTGATCTCTCTCATGCTAGTGAAAGATCATAAACAAATACGTCTTTCAAATTGTTTTTCCACTTGAAGCCTTTATGATTCCATCGAAGAGGAAACTGAGCTAACTCAATAAGCAATGGACCATAAGGCAGTAAACCGATACATTGTTAATTTTTATTGCTAAAGTTTCTTCCTCCAACTCTGGTTCAAAATGCCATTCATATTTTATTATTGTGATGATGATTTTTTAATGTTTGCAATGGCAAATCCTTCTGATGTTCTACTTAATATTTTTTGTTGAGATGTGTTTGCCATAGCAAGCAACAAGGCAGGGAGTGTAGTAATGTCTTTATCTGAAGAAACGGAGACCAAACAAGTTGCAAATGGAGCTGCAAGTCATTGGCCAGGGCTAACAGAGCACCTGTCTGGCTGCTCCAGGAACCTGCTCTAGAAAAGCTTTGGAAGAACAGACTTAGATGCCTGACGGAGAAGGATGCAAGGGTATGAAAGCAGTAAGAAATGTTTTTTGTAACAGGTGCTCAACAGCCAGCTAAACACATAAGCTTTGCCAGTCTCGTGTCCTAAAGCATTTTAGTGTGTTGTAACTGTGGACTGAGAGCCCACTGAGGGGCCTTAGAGGCTGAGCTCTGGAGGCAAAGCTGCTCATTAGGTGGCAGAGGTGGCTGCTCTGTTTCCAGCTGCAGGGATAATTTCTCTCTGCTTGTTCAGGTGCTTTTGCACTTTGTTTAATAGCGTGCTGTAATTGTCATGTTTATTTTCCTTTCAAGCCCTATTTTTTTTTTTTTAATTACCTAGCCAAATGAGACCCCAGACTTGACTAGCCTCTGCCATGATCCATCTGGCCAATATAAAATCCTATTTATCGAGGTACTGATAGACTCCATTCACAATGTGGTTTGTTAAATAGCTCTGAATACAAAAACACAATCTGCTTCACCAGATTGGGTTTCTGGTCCTTCAGGTCTCTTATTCTACTGCTAGCAGTTGCTTTGTCTAATGCTTAGGCAGAAGGGAGAGAACAGACATAACATATCTTGCCAACAGTATGAGGGTTTCAATAAGGGGAAAATTCTGTTTTTAATCCTATGTCATCAGCTCCTGCCCATTATACACATTTGTCCCATCAGATTTTTTTTTTTTCTTAAAAATGATCCCTTCTTTTCAAAGTCCAATGCAGGACAATTTAATCCTTGCAGAAAAAAAATTCACTGACCATCAGAGAACTGCCTAGAGAAATCTTCTCTTTTCCTTCAAAATTACTTATATACAGTGTTCAACTTCCTATAGATAATGTGTATTTGAGGTTAACATAGATATTGTGGAAATCTAGCCATCCTTTGAGGGTACTGTTGTAAATGAGAGAGAACTCAGTTTATCCTGCAGGTTGGCTCAGATTGATTTAGTCCTTTTTACTCTAAAATGGTCTCTGACTTGCTGACTTTGTTGTAAACTGGCTAATATTCCTCAAAGAAATTAGTGTGTGAAGTAAAAATAAGGCACATCTATGCTGCATTATCTTGTGACTGTGGAAGATTATTTTCAAACTTGTTCATTCAGGTAGTCAACATTAGAGATTTTTTGGATTTGCAGTCCATAAACTTCCTACTTGGCCCACCACCAGTGACAGATCTAATGAGGGATAAACAGAGGTTTAATATTTGAGTGCTAAAATGGTTATTGTAGTCTCACAGCTAGACCTCTAAAGGCCTTGGTCAGTCACTGCCTAACACTCATTATAACATTGTGCCTAATACTCATGCCTGACGTTGTCCTCTGTCACATCCCTGGATTAAAATATTCATAAATTGTGGGCATCAGCCATTTTCTCTTCGTCTTGTAGGCTTCTGTGTTGAACAGACTGCTCAGGTGCCCTACATGGGTCTATAACCTGTCAAAGCAACTCAGCTGAGAATATTACAAAGCTGAGTTTGTGGCATTGTGGCACTCAGGTTCCTATGTGTGTCTTATCTTAAGCAGGAAACTTTCAATGTGGTCACAAAAATTAACACTGAATGCACCTCATCTGACTTAAAAGATTTACTTAGGTCATAAGACAGCAGTAGGGTAGTATTGGGCCTCAAGACATCATTCTCCCTTGCTTACTTGTGCATCTGAGACTGGAAGACAAGACAGTTTAAGTTCTGCTTTCTGTGTGACTCGGATTTCCCTTTGGTTCCTGCTTATGATGCCAAATTGATTTTTTGCCTTTTTTTTTCTTTTATGTAGCCTCTCTATTCTTTACACATATATTTGTAACTCTATTCTTGTATTCTAGCTAGCTTCAGTACTTCTCCTTGCCCTGTCCAGTAGGTAGAAAGACATAACACATTCCAAAATGTTCCAGGCTGGGGGTCTGAGGCTCCTACCCCTTCTTCGTTTTTCCTGGCAACCAAGGTTGAGACCAGCTCTTTGAGACATATTCCTATAAACAAAGGTTAGTTCTCATCTAAGGTGGGAAGATTTAGAAGGGGCTTGATCCAGGGGGGAATTACCTCACCAATTATTATTCTAATTGGTGATTCTTGTCAAATATAGAAATTTGCAAAACCTATAAAAATTATATATGCATTATGCTGCACATGCATCTTTGCATTTTCCACCTGGTGAATTGTGTACCTAAGCATCCTTATAAAGGTAACCCCTTTTTATCGCCTTAACTGTGTCTGGCTGGTAATTTTAGGACCAGTAAAAAAGGCCTCACTTCATTTAGGCCAGCAAATATGTGATTGGTAACAGCACGGTCATAACATCTTAGTTTCGAGATGAGTAGCTTCTGTTATTCTCTGAATTCAGCATAGTGTTTTGTCAAATTCCTGATGGAAAGTTTTCAAGGGTTGATTTTTCTTGGAGCAAACAATGGGATTCAGATGTTCTAATATCTTCCTCACTGCATAGTTTTACAAACATTAGAATAGATTGATAAAAAAAATTATTAAAACTGCAGTTCAAATGAGAAAACCGCAAAGTTATTTCTGCAATGTTTATAATTTAATTTCTATTTGCCAGGTGTACAGATGCACTGAATTTATTGCTTAAAATTTAAAATGTTCTTTTCATACTTTATGACAGTTAACTGAACTTGTGTATTAAGAATGCTTCTTCAGAAAGTATTTAAATTTGAATTTAACCAGTTTAATAGATATTTGTTTTCTGCTAAAAGAGTTGTTTTATATAAAAGCAAGCATGTGCTGGTTTGCTCTCCCAGTCAGTTTATGATTGCAAAGAACAAGCATTCATGTCAGTTTAAATGTTCTTGGCAGTAAGCATCTAGATTTTTTTTTATTCTATTATGATGATAAAGCTGTGAAAATATAAAAAATACAGTGAACTGTAAAATCAAGAACTATTGAAATAACACAATAAAAGCGGAAATTCAGGTGAAACAGTGTTCATAGTTACCAGATGTTTCTATTCACTACTGATGCTCACAGAATGGAGTCCATTTATAAAAGATGGAGGATGTCCGCTTAATTTGTGTAGCTGTGAGGAATAAAGGCTCACCCATTACCAATTTTGTTCTGATGACTTTAAAAAGACATGCTTCAGTATTCCACTACCATTTAATTCCCTGAAACACCTAAATACAAAAGTTTTAAGTTTTTCTAACATCTTTAAAAATGATAAATAAGAATGAAGACAGTGCAATAAAAATGATAAATAATATCAGGACCTATTCTGTGTCTGACAGGATGAGCTGAATAGCTCCTTGTCTTCAGTACTTAACTAGCTGGAACCATTGTTCAGCTTTTGTGCAGAAGGAGACAGTGATAATTCAAAAGCTTTACTTTCAAGACAGTGAAAATTGACTTCAGAAGCAGTGAAAACATCATAAAACCACATCAATAAATCTACGCATACATGCTGAACCCAGCCATATGCCAATTTATGTGGAATTCAGTCTATCCTCTCTCCCACCGAGAGGTAGATTTTGTCTATGCCCATTTCCAAAGACAAAGAAATAGAATAATTATCTGTCAAGGGATAACTCTCTTTATAAATAAATATTTTATTTCAATATTTTAAAGCTCTCCACAAGAATCCTTTTTTTTTTCTGATCCTTCCACTATGGTGCAGTTTTTCTGTCTCTTTCCATGTTTCTTTGCTTCCCACATGACTTGGGAAGAAGAGAGGGGATGCCAAAATGACCCACACTCTCTGCCCCAGTGTTACACTGCAGCAAAAGGGGCATTGTCCTCCTGTGATGTCCTTGGGCATTGTTCAGTAAATGAGAGAGTCACTCAGATTTTATGAAATAATATCTCAGCAGCTGAGACCTAGAAAGGGTAGCTTAAGTTCAGATAATACTATCTATATGCCTTGCCATCAAAGCAGGTAAGTGCACACATCCTTAGGAAAGGAAACTGCTGTTTGTTTTCAGTAAGTGTGTGCTGTTCAACTAAAAAACAAAGCATCCAATTTTCTCAAAGGTTCAAAAAGTTCAAACCACAAAATGCTTTTGCCCTTGAACATAAAGGTACCTAATAATTTCAGGGTACTCTCAGCACTCAGGTAAAAGAACATTTTGAGAACATACAAACAAAACAAGTGTGGTAATGATAGGTGGTGTAAAATGAGTTATTTTGTGTCTCTAGAGTTATAAACATTAATGGCTTAATATATATTCTCTCTCCAGACAGTAAAATTAATCCTCTCAGCAGGAGCAATATAAATTTAGACTATATTTTCCAGATGATTTTGCTTACTTCTGATCTCCTTTAGTACATAATGTGCTGTAGCTCTAAGAAAACGAATGCTTACAAGTGTAGTTATTTATATGAGTCAGCAAAGCTGGCATAAATTTGATGACACCTTGTGTGCCCAAAGCAGTTGACATTCACTGTTTAATGAATAAAGTAAAAATCTGATCGTCAGGCTGATTATAATGCTATAGATTAATGCGCCAGTGAGCCTATTTGAAAACATTATCTTGTGCTTGCATAGCAATTCTTGTAACTCAGATTGCAAGAAAGAGCAAATATGAACATCACCCATTAAAGACACAAGTCAAGAATAACCTAGCTAAAGTCAAAATACTCCTGTTCCATCTAGTCTTAGCTGGTCAGCTTTAATATTTGCTAGGTCTCTTAGGCAGCAGTTCCCTCATGCTGAATTTGATTTTCAGTTGGATGCTGGTTGCAATTTCTACAATGAATCTACAAGGAATGCTCCCATTGTCCCCATCATTTCACTTCATCTTGAAAATTTCCAGTTATTATATAGCAACCACAGTTTGTGACTTCATACCATGCCTGTGTTTTGCACCTCTCTGCATTATTTTGCTTTTCTTTCATTTGAGAATTAAAAAAACCCAAAGGAGAAATTAAGGCACAGTAATGAACAAGGAAAAAAAATCTCCTCATTGCAGAGGCATATTGTTAGATGTATTCCTTTCATGGTTGTCAGTGGGATTTCAGCATTTTACTTGTGGTACAGATATTGAGACATGAAAGTTTCAAATTAAAGGTATTTATCAAATCAAGCCATTATTTCAGCAATGAGCATAATTAAGGAATAGCTCTGGAAACTGCTGTGTTCTGAGTAACTGTCTCAGCATGGTAAAGAGTAAAGATGAATCTTAAATGTTTCTAAGGTAAAAGCAGCAGTAATCAGCAAGTGTGATGGGAGGAAAGAAAAAAACTACCATAGACTCAGGGATAGGGAGATGGATGATTTCTAAGCATAACTGCAGAGCTCTGTGTATTGGGGTGACCAATTTTTCATCTAATATTAGCAACAAACACTTGTTCTTTTTTCATTCAGTAGATTATTTCAGGGTAAAAGTCATTCTTAGTAATGTCATATTTAGTAAAACAAGCTAAGGAATCCCATCAAGTTACAAAATGCATATGATTGCTTTTAGCAGATGTATTTGATCTAGAAACATCTAGAATAACAAATGTTTTGATTTTCAAGAAAATTGTATTTTTAAATTCCCAAGTAGACAATCTCCTTTGGTTCACCTCAATATTCAAACAGTCCTCTAATGGTTTACTGGAACTTGCTCAGAGTTTCTTACTCAGTTGCTTTTTGGGGAGAGACTAGGTCAGATTTCACATTGGATAAGATGTTGTGAGAAGACAGTGAAGATGAGGGCTGTGCTCCCACATAGACAAGGCTGTCCTGCCAGGCAGCTTGAGTGATAGGAAATTTTGAAGATTTTCTGAGACATCATAGAAAAAGTAGTGGAACTGTGAGCTCTCTCATAACTGAAGGTGTATATGTAGCTAAATGATATAAAGAAGTTCAGTTTGGCTTGATTGAAAACTATTGTATTCAGCTTGCCAAGGGAAAAAATCTGATTTTGGGCAAAAAATTAATCCTCTGGTAGTAGGCTATGAGGTTTCTGGCTTTTTTTTTTTTTTCTTTTTTTTTTTTTTTTTTAATTTCTTTCAGAGGTGCTGTTTTTCTACTGTCAATAGCTTGAAATGCAGCACTTATTAAAAATTCAGGAGAGTTCATAAGCAAAGGCATAATCTTAGCTGGACTTGATAATTTCCTCTAGCTGTGACAGTCTATGGACAAAAGCCAGAGCCAGAATGTAGATAGAGATAATTTAGTTTCTCTCTAGCTCACATAGCCAGTAAGATTTAAAAAGCTTTGGGCACACCAATGCTTTCTCAGATCTTCAAAGGGAAGCAGAGAGAGGATGCAGGAGTAACTGGAATTTTGGCATAAAAGCAGGTGTTGACAACAATGAAGTTTATGATGGACTATTTTAAAAGGCAAAAGCAGTTAAATTTCAAAGTGCAGGTTGTAGGTTGCTCCTGCTGCTATTATACCTGGGTAACAGAAAGTGGCTTTTGTCCTCATTTTTCTGCAAAGACCAGTGGACTTTT
Source organism: Anomalospiza imberbis (assembly GCF_031753505.1). Classification (NCBI taxonomy): domain Eukaryota; kingdom Metazoa; phylum Chordata; class Aves; order Passeriformes; family Viduidae; genus Anomalospiza; species Anomalospiza imberbis. The sequence continues at coordinate 28,549,316 of NC_089681.1, read as the reverse complement.
GAATTCTCAGCCTCTTTCTGTGTTGCTAAATAAGACAGATGGGATATTACTTCAAGCAATGGTCTGCTTACCATGCAGACTGGTTATGCCCCATGCATGCATTGCTAAAAGTTTGTTCTGTGATGGCTGGCCCTTGCTGAGATGTTTTTTTGGGTATGGCTCAGAAGACAGAAGACACCATGCCCAACATCAGTGTTGGGTTAACTATTCTTTTTCAGTGTTTTGTATTCCCTGCCAAAGTAATCTTTTACTTACCTTCTCTTTGCTTGAAAGACAAGAAAATCTGGAATAAATACTTGTACAATCAAGTTTTGAAGAATAGTCTTCTAGAAAACAATTATTTGCCCCCCTAGTTATTGTCCTCAAATATGACCACAGATAACCTTATCTTTCAGATTTCAAATGTCAGGTCTTTACCTTTTAACAAGCTCTAAAAAACCCTCTATTTAAGTTGGGTAGCTTCCACAACATAAATACAAGCAATACATTGATACAAGCTCGTAAGTCTGAAAGTTCACAATAAACATCTTATTCTCATCAACAAAAATCAGTCTATTTAGCTTTAGTTTTAACCTGGTCTAAAATGCAAATGGTGTTTATCTCCTTCAAGGGCCAGAGAAACTGCCGTTTTCTAGTCAGATGCACAGCTTTGAAAGGCATACAGTACATGGCTAGTCTGTCAAAAGTACAGAGAATTTTAAGTAGTTTGCCATTATCATAACTGTATTAAGCTGTGTTTGGTTTTATCGTGTCGTGTACTTTGACATTCTGCTTGGCATGTGTAGACTGCCTGTCAGTCAGAGAGTCAGCATGTCAGGAGGGAGCTGCACTGCAGGAATGGGGCCGCTTGGAGAATTCAGATGAGCTTGAGGAAAGGAGCAAAGAATGCTTGCCAGCTGTGAGGAGAATTTTTGAGGAGAATCTCAGTCTCATTAGATGTATGGCTAAACGTGAATAGTAATGGCATGGCAGAGAAAAAGGCTCTGATGTACTACAAAATTCTTTGCTCTGGAAATGTTTTATTTTTAAAAAATTCTGTACAGTTTTTTACTAGAAGCTTACTGAAATGAGAGAGCAGCTAAGCACGACAATATCTTTCTAAAATAAAAAAGCAGTTCCTGAATAATTTAAAGGATGCATGTATAACTTTGTAATATGTACTGAACATGGGGAAAACCAAAACAGGAGGAATTTAGCTAAACTGCCTTTTGTGGACAATTTGTGACAACTTTGTTTTGTGCCATGACTAGGCTGTGTATCTGCAACAGCCTAATGCTTCCAGGGCTTGCTTGCTATTGCATTTTGCTGAACATTTTATCAAAACATGTGCCTGTCTGCCTCCTTGCCTGTTGGAAATTCTCCCTGCCTGGTTGGATGCTACCATCGCTGTATACCTATGAGTAAGTCAAGTGGTGACAGGGAATGTTCCTAGGGCCTGGAAACTGACCAGCTACACTGGTGACATGTCACAGTGGTCCATGGGGTGGTTTTGCCCTTGTCAGCCATGTCTCAAGCCCATACTAGGGCCTTGATCAGGTTTTAGCAAAAAGGAGGGACCAGTTCTAACAAGCAATCTTGATATAGCTATCCTCTCTGGGAGGCAAGAGGAATTTAGTTGTATGGACATGGAGTGGTCCATGGAATTCCGTTGCAGTGTCATAGAGTGGTGCTGCCATATTAAATTTACTTTTCTGTAGATATCAAATTTTTCTATACTTACTGCTAAGCTGTTGCTCCTTCAATTTCTTCTCCTCAGCTTTGGAGATCAGTGTGACTCTTGTGACTCACATTCAGAGTAACAGAGAGGAGAAATACCAGATATAGGCCACATGTGATAGTTATCTACAGTGCAAGTGTTGGTAGTTTCTGCTGCACAGTTTCTCTCACAATCTGGAAGATAAGAAGCACTTAAAATGTACTCAGGATTGAAGTGGACCTTTGGCTTAGTCCTTCCTCTAACTTCCCAGTGATGACAGCAATAGGGACATTGCTCTATCCTGGTGTAAATGGTTACTGTAAGTTACTTCTTCTCCAGGGCTTTGAAAAGGAGAGCTAGAAATGGGAGTGTGGCTGTAAAATATATGCAGAGAAATTTTCAAGTTTAATGCTAGATGCAGGTTCAAATTCTGACACGTTTTATCAAGTAATAGAAAAAATATAATTTTTCTCCAAAGTGATACTAAAGATGGGTGGTAAATTCCTTGATGGAAACTTATTTGTGGGAAAAATCCTCTGACAAGTTAAAAAGCTCTGTGGAAGACACTAGAACATCAGATCCTTGTCTTGGGAAAATTCTAAAAAACAAATATACATGCAGTGTTGTAATGTTTTCTCTTCACTCTTTATGGAATTAATGTTTTGATTTACTTTAAAAAAATTTGATGTGACTTTTATTGCAACTTCTTTGGATGTTTTGTTATTATGCACTTAAATGTGGTAATTTAAACCAGCAGATTGAAATCTTTAAATCCCCCAAATTGTCTTCAGTATGGCATTATCAAACTCCAAAGAAAGACTGAAAGAAAGATTTGTCTCCTAGTTCTTTCATTTCCCTCATTTTATAGGGATTAGGAACAGTGCAGCTTTGCTGGTGAAAAATACTGTGGTTATTTCTTCTGTCTCACGACCTAAGGAACACTGCAAAGACTATCCCTGCTCCATTTGAAATGCAGATGCAAATAAACAGGTTTGAACTCCCAGCTTGGAGCAGACTCAGCTCCTTTCATGGAAAAACTGGTTGGGTGATATATCTGGGAGCTTTCAGGAAAATAAATAGATTTTATTGGTAGTGAGAGACAACTGGATACAGAAGAATTACTTCAGGAAAGTGAAAACAGATCTGAGCTCAAGAATGATTAATTTTAATCAGACTAGTGTTGCTTCAGCAAAGCATACCAAGTCTTTTCTGGTTGTGTGATATTTAATTAAATTTGGAAGATTAGAAAGAAAAGGTATCTTTCCCAATTAAGCTTTACCTCATCAAAATTTCATTCTATGTTTTAAACAGCTCTTAAGAGTACATGCTGTTAAGCACTATATGGTCATTTTATTTCCTGGTACAGTTGCTACTTATCAGAACTTAAACCAGGGCATATTTATTTTAAATTCTTACTTTGGGAATTCATACTGTTCTACATATATTGCCAGTGATATATGTCATATTGTATATTTTACATCTGCAGAATATTTATCTGATTGAGTGTGATTTTTGCTTGATGTAAGGAAGACTTTGCTTTGTGTCTTACCAGAAGTTGCAGCAGGGCATAATATGACTTACAAAGAGCTAGCATTTCAGAAGAGAAGGCTTTTGAAGAACACAGCCACAAAGATAAAACACTGGCCCTGCTTTTCTTTGCACAAGGACAAGGTAGCTATCTTCATCCTAAGAGAGAGATTTTGGCAATCTTCATATTTCATCCTAAAATCATCTTCCTGGATTGAGAGGTATATAAATTAACTTGTTTAAATTTACTTGCATTATGAACATAACTCCTGATAATGCTGATAAGAAATGTACTGAGCTTACTGGATATGAAGTTACTTAATTCTCCAAAGCAGCTTATATTTCTTTTTCATGGCTGTGATAATTTCCTTCCTCTACCATAATTATGTTCCATGCTATATAGATCTCAGCATTTTATCTTGGAGTTATCCTTCAGAATAAAATTCTCAGTAATTTCTTTCCAGAAGTATTCCTGTAATCACATGAGAAAATTTCCGTTCATTTCAAACATGAGAAAGAAAGAAAAAATAATTTTAACTATTTTTTAAACAATTCTATGTTTTTTATTCCCTGTTGACATTATTTATCTATGTGAAAAAAATTGAAAAATACAATTTTGCATTGATAGCTGACTCTGTTATTATCTCAGTTTGCTATTATACCTAGATTTAACATTTTTAATAGAATTTCTCAGACAGGAGTATAGCAATAAGATGTTTTAAACAAAACAGTAGTAAAACCAGGCAATTGCAAAAGATAAACCACACATTTATGTTCACTTGAGCCCAAGATACTTAAAGTAAACCTACTACTGAGTTTCTTGTAATGCAATAAAAAATTTAGCATTACATGCCTGATTTTCTTCTTACTGTTTTTATGTCTAAGAACTTTTGTGATTTTAATCTGTTTAAAATTATACAAGAGTCTATAAAAATATTTATTTACTTTATGATTCTTGTGACATGTAGGCAATATCTAAGCCCTTTTTCAGCACTTGGGAGTTTATGGAAAATAGTGCTGTACACCAGCCCTTGTAAGAGATGCATGGATGGGTTTGCAGAGAGCTGGTTGTGCTCCTTGGCACTGAGCAACCACCTGGCACTGGATTGTACTGTGATTTACCTGGTGAGAAAAGAAAAAGAAAAAAAAGAAAAAGAAAAAGAAAAAAAGAAAAGATCCTTGGTTTCTTAAGTTAGTTTTCCTTTAGGTTACAGTGTGAAGAGAAGCTTCGTATATATCTGGCCTTGGGTTAATTGCAGGCTTGGTGCAAGTGCACAGTTGCCTGCTCCTCTAAAACCCTTTTGGGCTTAAAATTGCCTTCACTACAGGAAACCAAAGTATCCCAGAAAACTGAAAGCACACCTTCGTTGAAAAATCTTTGCTTTTGAGTCTTTTTCTCTAGAAATGTAAATGGATAGAGAAGAGATCAGGTTTCTGCGGAGGAATTTTTCACAGGAACTGTCTGGGAGGGTCTTTGCTGTCCCATAGCTGCACTGGCAACAACATGGCACAGCCTTTAGTGCTCCAGCTCCTCCCTGTTGAAATATTTCATGCTAGGTAGGGTTTAGCCATCTTGCTTTTCTTGCTTGCTGTTTACTCTATAACACTGGTAACCTTCACGACTTCTGCTGCACTTTAAAATGTCTGCCATTTTTACCTGGAAATGTACCTCAGGGTAGGTATACTGTAGAATGTATTCCGTAGAATAATACATATAGAAGAAATCAAATTTCTACTAAAGAACCTTGAAATTGGGGAAAAAAATAAAAGAAGGACAACAAAACTTTCCATATGTTTAGCATTTTGAGGTAGATAAACATGCAAAATGGCAGTTCCATAGATTAATAATCTAGTGCACAAATTAACTGTGGCTCAATATGTAAGCTTAAAACCCAGAGGTTATTAAGCCTATCAATGAAATTTTTAGAATTCACTATTTCTCTGTGAAAGATCACTGTTGAAAGGTATTCAAATAACAGGACTGCTACAACAGCAAAGTCTGTTGTGCTCACAGAGAATGTTTTCTCAATGACTTCCTCAGCCTGAACTGGCATCCTGGATGTTGCTGAAAGAAACAGCAGGACACAAAAAGCCTAGAGAGAGCCTTAGTTCCTAGTAATTTTTTGTCAAATAAATCTAGGTAGAGTCTGAGTAGCAAAGCAATGAGTCAGGATCCTTTCTAGACTCTCAGGACTGATTGCAGCACCCCAGACAACCTGTGGATGTGTAGGTCCTACAGCAGATTTCAGCATGTTAGCACCAGGCAGAGGGTGGCTGGACTGCCAAATGCATCCCAAATGGAAAGGCAGCTCACTTGTCAGAGTAACACATGCACTGCCAATAGGAAAGATACCTTATAGCCAGGGGTGGACCCAGGTGTTCCAGAGAAGGCTGGTCCTCTGGAGATGGGATTTTACTGAACTATCCACATGTATTGTTACTATTTTCACTATGTAGTCATCAGGCCAAGAAGAAAAGCTGTGTAGAGATTTCTGCTTCATAAATCCTCTTTGCTTGTTTATTTCCTTCCCACATAAATCCAGCAAGGAATCTTTTTTTTGTTTTGTTTTGTTTTGTTTTACTTTTCTTTAGATGCTGATACTTTTCAATTACATGGTGCCCTAATTTTGCCTCAAGACACTGAAAGCTGCAATAATATAAATGCAGATATTTTTAGCAGTATCTGTATTCACTAGAGACTAAAAGATATCTTTAAACTGACATAATGTATTGTTTTAAATCAGAATTATGCTAGAGGACTCCAATTTTGTCTAGGCCTTCTAGAAAGAACAGAGTTTTATATTTTCTTATATTTAGTAGTCTAATGGGATTCCTTGAGTGTTTGAAGTCAAATTGGTCTGGGACAATTTCTTAAGTAAACACAGACTTTACCTCGGGATTGAAATTAGTTTTTTGGAAACTATAATACTAGAACTATGGTATTGACACTGACAATTAAGATAAGAGACATCCTTTGCACAGAAATTTAATGAAAAGAATTGCTATCGTGTATTTCAAAATTACAGTATGATCGTTTCTTTTCATTCTTTATAACCATCACATGACATATTTTTCCAGAGGTGCTACCTAATTATGTTGTAATTAAATGTGATTCATCAAATAGAACAGGAGACAAAACTGGCAATCAGTGAGTCTTTTTCATTCACAGAATCTGTAAAATAGGTGTACCTTGTAATTAGTTTACGGATGTTTACTTTTGAACAAGTAAATCAAAATTATAATAATTTTCTTCTCATCATCTGGTAGAATATTTTAGCATATATATGCAGCACATAACAATGGCTTTCATGTGTGGGACTACCAGAAATTATCAGCATAGCCACAATTATGATAATTATTCAGAGGACTTCAAAATATAATCTCTTACTGAAGATAATGAATAAGACCATGTTTTAAGTCTAGAGGCAGTAGAAGAAGCTTACTTCTGTTTGTGCACACTAACTATAGCTGAAACATCATAGAATAATAGAATGTTTTGTGTTGGAAGAGACTTTAAAGATCATGCAGTTCCAACCGCCCTTCTGTGGGCAGGGAACCTTTCACTAGGCCAGGTTGCTCAGAGCTCCATCCAGCCTGGCCTTGAAGGTTGCTGTTGCAATGAAATTTTAATTTTTTTTTTTTTTTATGTTTATTGAGTTTACTTTCTTATGTAAAGTTAACTAAATACTATTGGCAAACCACATCCTGCCTGACCCAGTATTTTGATTTAAAAGGGCACCTTCTTGGGAGTATTTGTGGCATTCAGATGTCCTTTTGCTAGAAGAATTTGGCCATACTTTAATTTCACTGGCTGTAATTATGAGGTTTTGGGTAACTGAGAGCAATGGGTTGGTTTGTTCCCAGGGCTGCTCAGTTGCAACAATCTGAACAGACTTAGTGTCTGTGTGCTGTATATGGCAAGCTGCAGTTTCAGCCCGGTGCTTTGCTCACCTACAGAAGGGGGGTTTGTCTGTCACTACTGTTTCAGGGATGTCCCTGTCACAGGGGAGCCTGCCATACAAACTCAGAGCTGGTGGGCTGGGGGTCTGCCTGCTCCTCCTACAGGGACCCAAAAAAAAGGCAGGATCTGGTATGAGAATAACCCTTGGGATTAGGGCACTCATGGAAATAGCCATCACATTTCTCTCTCCAAGACAAGAACAAAGACAATGTCAGAGTGGTAGCTGGCCCCTGGGCCCTCCCATCCTCATGCCTGACACCAACTGAAGGCAAGAGAGCATTCTCAGAGAAAAGAAAAAATTAACTTAGATTTTTTTTAATCACTGGAAGTATATTTAGCCTAATCAAGCTTAAAGCAGGTAATGATGAGCCATCCTATTTATTTATTGCTTTTTGTAGAAAATAAATTTGTTTTCTTTCTAAATACGAACCCAAGCCAATCTTATTTCCATCACTTACTGTGCTCCCCTATGTTTATTCACCCACACAATCTATTTGAAGGTACAACCACCTGTAGGGCTCTACTTATTCTCCTAGCCTTTGCAAAGGCTGACTGGAGAAAAAACACATCTTAAGTAACCACTGTTTAGGGTTTCCTTTTTTTCCTCTTCATTTGTTTAAAGAACATTTGGCTGAAATCTAACTTTTGTACTTTTACAGCTATTTCTTCTCTTTCAGTAGCAACAAATCATTCATTTTTGTGACAAACTATTTCCAGGACAACTCGCTATGATATGACAGAGAATTATAGCTTGAGAGAGGATGAAAGAGAAGGAGCAGATGATATCTCACAACCCCACAAACAATCCTGTTGTCATGAAAAGTATGCCTATTAATAGCTATAAAGATGAAGGAAAACAGGTGGCATTTAGAATTTTAAAAGGATGGTTGCTAAGCTGAAGATTTTCCTAAGGACTTTGAGCTGCTTTTTGATAGTGATAAGCCACTATCAGTTCTGAAAAATGCCTGGCAATAGGCACTGAAGCAGGAGATACACCATAGGCAGACAGGGAACACTCTTGAAGCTTAATCACATGCAAATTGGAGATTAAGAGATTACAACTGACTTCAGTGCATGTGAGGAATATGGTGTAACGCCTTCATGTATCTTCAATTCTAATCCCATATTAATCTTAGTGTGAATCATTCAGAATTGGGAAGATAAACCAAAGAAGCCTTGACTTCTCTGCTGCTGAGATCCACAGAACCATTTACAAAGTTAGAGGTTTTTACATAAACATCTGTGCATGCTGGAGGAGTTTAGAATGTATTTCCAAAGGTGACTTGCATAGTAGGGTCTAGAAGAGCTTGCAGGATTTTGGAAGCCATGTCTGAAATGGGATGTACCATGCATCCAGCTGCCGAGGCCATGATGGCCTGAAACTCCTATGCTCTTGCTCTGTCTGGGACTGGATGATCATGCCCTTGCTAAAAACACACAATTTTTAGTGATGACCTGTGCCTTCCTGATACCTATTCAGAAATCTGTTTAAGGACAGAAAAACATGTGCATTTGCAGGGAATCACTTTCTTTTATTTTATGGTTAACAGACTCAGAAGACCGCTGATGATTACAAGTACAAGAATAGACTGCAGGTGCGCATGTGGATTGTCCTTTAAAATATTATCTCTGTCATGGATTCACAGGGGTACAGATCTGTAACCAGAAAGGATCATGATGATAAATGATCTGTTGTATAATTTTGAAAAAAATTGCTTCATTTCTTTGTGCCCTCTCTTCTCATCTGTCACATCATGGTAATCAGAGGCTAAGTTCAACTTAATATTTTTCAAGGAAACTGCTGAAGGTAGTCCAGAGAAGGCCTCAAAGATGATCAGAGGGCTGGAGCACCTCTCCTTTGAGGAAAGGCTATAAGCCTTGAGATTGTTCAGCCTGGAGAAGAGAAGGGTTCAGGGTGACCTTATACCAGCCTTCCACTACCTAAGGGGGGCCAACAAGAAGTCTGGAGAGGGACTTTTCCCAAGGGCATGTAGTGATAGGACAAGGGGAGTGGATTCCAACTGAAAAAGGGTAGGTTTTGGTGAAATATTTGGAAGAAATTCTTTAATGTGAGGGTGTTGCGGCACTGGAACATGTTGCCCAGAGAAGTTGTGGATATCCCATTCCTGGAAGTGTTCAAGACCAAATCGAATGGGGATTTGAGAAACCTGCTCTGGTTGAAGGTGTCCCTGCTCATGGCAGGGGGATTGGAACTAGATGATCTTTAAGGTTCCTTCCAACACAAAACATTTTATGATTCTCTGATTCATGTATAGTGAGACAGATTTCTTTCATTTTCTCTTTCTGTGCATGGAAAATAATTAGTGGGATGCATGTACTTACTAGTTGTACTAAGACATTAATCCTTAGTGCCTAGCTCAAAGTCATCCTAATTTGAAATTTTGAAATTTTGAGTACAATGACTTTGGCAAGGGTTATAATGTTATAGAGACAAACATCAGTAGACAGCCTTGGCCTGGATACATACTTGTTGTGGAACCTTGGCTGAATTATTCAACACTCTCCCCACCATGCCCCACCATGATTTCAATTTGTAAAATGAGTTCAGATATTGTTTCTTTCTTGTATGAGGATGAAAAAGACTTTTATATCATGATAGAACATATGAGTTAGATTCTTAGCTCAGGGTAATAAGGGATGTGCCATTGGTGATTTGTGCTAATTGAACATTTTTTCCTGAGGTAGAAAATATTTATCCATAAAAATACTTTCTTCATGTCTGTTAAATGTATTCAATGATTTTTCTGCTCTAGTTTTTTCTTCCTTTTAAACCATGTAAGTTAATAATAATAAAAAAATATAACTTATTTTCTGCTTGTTCCAGAAATACAAAATTTCTGAGTTCAGAAAAACCCCCCGTATTGTCATAAATAATTAAAAAGAAGATTAATCTAGGGCAACTGATCATCATTTAGTGGCCAAAAGGAAAGAGTGTTATTTATATAGTAGCATTTCATGCATGCTTACCAGTGAATTGTTTTTAGAATATATGACTACAACTGGCAGCTGTGTGATCACAAATAAGAGAATTGTAATTATTCTGTCTTTTCTACAAAAATGAATGCAATGAAGGGATTATGTACATATTTTTTCATAGCAAGAATAACCAATTAATTACCAACTACAGGAATATCTCAGATGGATGCAGGAAGCAGTATTGTGTTTTCGTGAACAATTCACCTGTATGACAACTGCCAGTCTGACATTGAGGGAAATGAAAAACATTTTCCTCAAAACCTTTATTCTCTTGAATGAAATTCTGGGAAAAAAGTGTTGTGTGAGACCTGTATTAGTAGGGAAGAAAGATAACCCCATAAAATAAACTACTCATAGGCATTATTTACAACCAGAAGCTACTCGAGGAGAAAATTTCTATTGAAAGCCCAAATGATATTGTGGTTATTACAATGGACATTTCATTCAGTGTAGAAAAGGTTTGTTTAAAAGGCATCTTGTAAAATACTCTTCCTTGGTAAAGAAATGAGTGTGTAGAGTTAAATAGACTTGTATTTTCCTCCAAGTTTTGGACAGAAATGGTGAATATATGCAATTATCTTCACATTGCAAGCACGGGTTCAGCATGTGTGAGGAGCTAAAAAGCTCAAAAATGATACAGCACTTACATCCATTTGGAAATGACAGGAATGTTGAGAAGGAGACAGATAGGAGCCAGTCCTCTGCTGATGTAACCTGACAGAGCTCCATTGAAATAAGTGGAGCTGTTATGATTCAGGCCAGCAGAGGAGCTGGTCAATAAGTGCATTGCTTTGAGACTTGAACTTTTCTAAGATTAAGGTAATTGTAAGTGCTGTGGGTACTTCGTTTTTTCTTCAGGGCTACAGATATATTTATTTCTTCTGCAACCCACTTGGCATCCAGCAAAAAAAAATTAGAAAAAATCTCAAAGCTTCTAATCTTTCAGTACCTTCTTAAGGCAAAACTCTCAGCACTCAGACCTCTGTGAGCTTTCAGCCTCATTACAAACACACACTCAGTGTTGAAAGAAGCCATTTACTGTGCATGTAAATGAATGCTGAAGCTGGTCACTGCAGCTAGTGGGCTGGACTCTTCATAATTTCACTCTCACGACTCAGAAGTGCACTACAGTTTGCCTAATACCCTGTAGCTCACAGACCTGGTAGGTGTGCTTTTAGCAACCTGCGCACATTAGCGGCTTTGGTGCTCCAGGAAGGTGTCTAACTGTATGCAATTTTAAAGTATTCCTGTATCTCAGTTGGAAGTACTTGATTTTCTTTTGATCTCACCTCTTTTCAAGAAAAAGAGTGCAGAAAATTATCTGGGAGCAAGAGGTTTCACACAGAGCCTTATCAATGACAACTATCAATGACAAGACATAATGGTTTTCTGTGTCAGTATCCTAATATTGTCTCAGTCAACCATATTCTAGTGAAGTGTAAGGCTGTGTTGGGGAAGATTTAAAAAATAAGTTTACACATGCTGCTTCTAAAATTCCTAGAGTTTCAAAGAATCAAAATTACTGAAATCCTAAGTAACTCACTTTGAACACTTCATCATGGATAATGAACACTTCTGATTAGGCTTTTGTGCCTCTGGATGTCACTGTTGTTTTGCAATAATACAAACAATGTTATTTGACAAAGCAACACATGAAAATGGAATAATCATCACCATCTTATGTTTTTTAGGAAGTACAAGGCATTTTGAGATCTACCATTAATTCAGTGTAAGGTATGAACAACTGAATATGTAAAATAGTGCTTTCTTCAATTTAATACTTGCTGAAAAGGAAAAAAAAAAAACAAAACCCTCTCAACTTCTCTGATGTCCTAAAATGCATTTCTTTGGAAGCACTTAAAATGGAATGTGAGCCTTCATTGCCCTAAAGGGGTCCTATCAGGATGTGTCCAGGATAAATACTGGCTTAGCAAGTCAGAACAAATGGTGATCTGTGTGAGGAAGAGGTGAATAAGTGTCAAGGACCATGCACTGCTGTTGCTGCTCATGGCTGCTTGAGAGGAGTGGAACTTAATTTTCCCAAATAAAGTTGTTTTACATTTGTTACAAAATTGGGAGCAAAAAGAAGGGAGGGAAAAATCATACCTTTATTCTTTTACAGACTCTTGCAGAGCAAACTGCTCTGCTGGGTGAAATTATATATAAAGTTAATGGAAATTTAGTGATTAGGAAGGGTATTTTTCAGATTCATTAATGGCTAAAATTGCCTCAGTTATTTACAATAGAATATGTGGCAGGCACATTCTTCTCTCTCTCAGGATTTTTTCATAGAGGAGCACAGAGGAAAGAAAGAGAAAACAATTTCTATTTCTGCTCCTTGTTTTTCCCATGTAGAATGTGTTTGGAGAATTGTTTACCTGGGGTGATTGCTTGATTAGAGTCTAGTAAGGAATGTTTGAGCCTGATGGCTGATCAAATCCACCTGTGTCTGGACTCTCAAGAAAAGGTCACAAATTGTGAGAGAGTTAGATATAGTAGTTAAAAAGTAAGTATGTAATTTTAGTATCTCCATTAAATAGTATATTAATGTATTGCAGTATAGTTATAATAAAGAAATCATTCAATCTTCTGAACTAGAGTAAGACATCATCATTTCTTCCCACTGGGTTCACCTGCATTTACAATAAAAATAGGATGCACTATGTGCAAAAATCTTCCTTGGAACAAGGCAGATTCATCAGAAGTTTGTAGGGCAACTGGGGTGTGACAGGGAAATAAAGGAGTGTGCAATATTTAAAATGTCTCTGATCTTTAGTTTTTTTGTTGTCAATTTAATGACTGAGAGTGGCTGCTTTCTGCTGGGAAGTATCAAACATTAAATAAATATAGAAATTCAGTATTTCCTTGGGAAAAAAAAAAGGACATATTTCATATTTTTAGAATTCTTGAATTTCATTTGAACTAAATCTGAATAGGAAATTTTGCCTCAAGGAGGTCTAGGATGTGGTGATCAGGAAATGCACTGGCATTCTCTAGCCACTGACTTCAGTTTGGAGTGAATTTCTTCTTTACAAAGGGATCCCATAGGATCCCACTCAGTCAGGTCACACTTACTTCCATGAGCAGTTGTGGTGGTTTAACCCTATCTGGCAACGAAGCACAAAGCAGCTGCTTGCTCAATTCCCTCTGCCTTGGCCCTCCCGGTGGGGAGAAAATATGGAAGAAAGGCATGGCTTGAGGTATCAACAGATTAATAACTGAAACAAATGAAATATATTACTGATATTATTATTAATAATAGCAATAATAATACTAATGAAGAGATACAGAGGACTAAACCCCAAGAAACACAAGTCATTCACATCACAGTTTCTCACCAGCCACAGACTGATTTTCAGCCCATCCTCAAACAGTGATTGGTGCCTCCCAGCCAACTCCCCACAGTTTATATACTGAATGTGACATTCTATTGTATGGAATACCCCTTTGTCCAGTCCAGCTCAGCTGTCCTGGCTCTGCTCCCTCCCAGCTTCCTGTGCCCCTACTCACTGGCAGAGCATGGGAAATTGAAAAATCCTTGACTTTGAGAAAGCTCTGCTCAGTAACAACTGAAACATCAGTGTGTTATCAACACTCTTCTCATCCTAAATCCAAAAGACAGTACTGTACCAGATCCTAGGGAGAAAATTAACTCTATCCCAGCCAAAACCAGGACAGCAATTAATTAAAGTATATCCAAAGTACTTTTTGCTATCATACCTCAGCTAAACGAGAGCAAATGTATTAAATCACTCACATACTGTAAAGAAGATGCTATTTTTAGACTGTAAATTCCTTTTCCCAGTAGCAGGCTGCTAATGTCATATCATGCTATGAGGGTGGGTTTTCATTCTTTTATCTTTTTTTAAGCTTGCAGACAAATATCTTACACATTTCTTTTATGGTTTTAAACTATTACTACTACAAGGCTAATTAATAAGGCTTTATGAGCTAATTAATATGCTTTTATCTATATGAGCTTTTATCTCTATGTGACTGCTACAGCAATTCTATAACATTACAGGAAGCTATTTATTTTCAAATTAACAGTGTCATCATGACCTTTTGCCACACAGCTAAGTCAAGGTTCTGGCCTGCCAGGTAGCTCAGACTGTTCAGTGCTGGTTGTAAATTACATGCTGATGAGTGAGTGTGGTGATATCTGTTCCTTGATGTGAATGCAGCAGTTTATTCTCCCAAACATAAGTGATGATGGAATTCCTGAACACTGAAATGTAGATTGAAACAGTAAAATTTTAAAGTAATGATGGCAGTAGGAGTATTAATGAATGTGCTTACTGGGGAAAGTGTTGGTGTGCCTGGGCCAGTCCCTGCTGATGCCTATGTCCTGGCCACCCAGGGACATCTCCAATGCATCCAGTTGCTCTGTCCAAGATCCTGTGCAGGGTGTGTTTTGGGAGGTCACTGCACCAGGCTGATGTGGATCTCCATTTTTGATTTTGGATTTACTCCAAATCCAGTATCTGTGCCAAGTAACTGGGCTAAACACTGAATGCTCCCTGTGCAAAGGAACAAGGCACAAATATTTATATTACTTGTGGTACATGAGACCTCTGCAGGATACAGGTTAAGCTCAGCTCTTGGTAGGGGACTAACCCATTGTAGGAATTTCTTCTTTCAAAAAGCTTAAAATCTCAGCAGTAACAAAAAGAGAGGGGTTAGAGTGCAGCCATGAAGAACAAGTTCTGTCTTGTAATGACCATGACTTCAGCATTAGTTTGCATTCCAATATATTTGAGGATATTTACAGGGGGAATTATTTTGAAGTATTAATTTTGTAATCTTCAAACCATCCAGCATCTCAAGTTTGTCTTTCATTTGAGATGACTGGACATTGTCAATACCAAGATGCCACTACTAATATCTAGACTTTAAAAAAATATGTTATTTGGAGGAAAATTATATTTAGATTCTCTAGAAAAAAATTGACTTGCATCCACAACTCAGTTAATTTAAATCACAAAAATAATATTAGTTGGGAAAATAAATATTAATATAATAGTACTAATTTAAAAAACCTTTGTTTTTTACTCTACTCTAGTTTCAAAGTTACAGATAAATAACTTTTAAAAATTCCTTAGATTTGCTTCAAAAAGAGTTTTGATTTGGGATCCTCAAAAGTACATAGACTGATTCCTTTTAAGGTTAGAACTGATCTGACTTCCCTCCATTAATGTTAAAATATCAAATTCTGGATGATTACACAAAGGGGTTAAAAACCGTAGTGTATCTAGAGGAAAACAAAAAAGGAAGGGAAGGAATTTATGTGGCATTTGTGCAACCATCATACAAGCTTTCAAAGGATTTCCATTGTCATTCAAGATTAGTTGAGCATAAGTTAAAGCTTATTAAGATAGACTATAGCAGCCTCTTTTAAAAATGTTTTTTAATAATATCAACTACAAGGTCCCTGAAGACATGATATTTCTAGGCTTAATATTTCTTCATCAAATATTAAAATAGGTCAAGCAATTTGGTTTCAGTTCCTTTTCTGTTCATGTTCCTGCTGTAGTGTGCATACCAAGTAGAGTGCATTATGTAGATTTACCAACTGTTGAGTTCTCTGCTTTGTTTCATTATGTTGTTTATTTTGCAATCTGTACCGAGAGTGGAAGAGCTACAATTACACACCAAGGAATCCTGATATTTACTAATTCCATAAAGTTAAGGTCATCTTCTGCAGCAATTAGAGAATAAATTATCAGAATTACCTGCAGACGCAGGTAATCCACAATGAAAAGACAGAGACGAGAACAAATGACTCAACAAGGTTCTTAGTTACATGATTAAACTACTAATATCTTACAGTTTGAGTAGCAATATATCTCTGTGGATCAAAAATGTGTTTCCCAGGAAATATTTGTATTTGTCAATCAGAATTTGGCTAAATTAAGGCTCAAAATTTTATTCTTAGAGGCAAGTTGTCAAAGACAATCCCCAAAAGGCAAATATTCCTCCCTCACTTTCCATCTGAATAATTTTCCACACCTCTTGTTTTATTTCTGAGCAGAAACAGGGATGAATCATGTTTAAAACTTGATTCCATCAATCAGCATTAAGTGATGTGCAAAGTTTTACAAATACTAGATAAGAATCAGACCAAACAGGACCATCTTAGAAACTTAGCTTTGGTTGAGTGTAAAGGAATGTGAGCCTTCAGACTTTTATTCAATAACTGAATGTACAAAGCAGTGCACAGAAAAGAAATGTTTAAAGTAGATATTCAGAATAGAATAAAAATCTTTTGATGTATCAAAAAAAAAAAAAAAAAGCAAAAAAGCTGCACACATTTTTAGATATTGAACCTGGCATGAAAAAAGGATTCTTAGAGCATGAATTGCAGTGAAGACATGAAAGTGTGTGACCTCATATTTGTAGTTCACCAGTAACATTGTTAAATGTCTTTTAATACTTTTTGTTATAGAGTAGCAAAATGCTACCGTTGTTGATTTCATCAAAAGCAAGATGTGACAGCAGAGGTGCTGCTGTGCAGTACACATGGTTAAGGGATACTTTGTCATGCTTGGTTTTTATTTTAAGCAATCTAATATTTAGCCACTTAACAACTTAGGAGGCTGAGTCTTGTGCTTTGAAAAATGTTGCAGGGTTTGTAGAGACCAATGTCCTTGATATAGGAGAGGATCCATGAGAGAGTATGTCAAGTATAATTTGGAGTCAGCAGGCTAAAATTATCCATGAGTCTGATTTAATTTTGATGCCAGAGACAAACTTTGTTCTGATATTTCTCACAAAGTCTGTCAAGTCCTTGTCAAGTAAAAGTAAAATCATGTGTTTCAGTGAGCCCATTTGCCAATACTGGCATATCATTATCTTGGTTTACCTTACTTCTGTGTACTTGGTTATGTTTCTGGCAAATTAAAATGCTTATTATTAGGATTTCAAACATGCCTTATTGGTAATTATATATATCAAGATGAGCTGCCAGCTATTCCGATGAAATTTCTGACTATCACTGTGAGTAAACTTCGATTTATTTATTTTAGTAGCTCACTGAGGAATAAACATCATGATTATCCTCTTGTCATTCAAATAAAACTCAGAGTTATTTCCATGCCAAGCACTGTGAGACAAAATAACAATCATTTTTTTAATGGTGACTATGACCAGCAAACTAAAATACCCATTCCTTAGGAAAAGACTTGATCCAACAACCCTGCAAGTTACTGCAATGTGTCTTTTGACTTGAAGATTTTGAATCATGATGTGAGTGTGCAAATTCAAGGACCCAGCAGTAACAACAACTTTGTGTCTTTTTATTGCCTGCCTTTTTGCATCTTGCTTGCAATTTGTGGCCAAGATTGCATATCAAGAGCTTTTGTGGAAGGATTATAGTTTCTCAGGTATGTGAAGTATTTTTCATGTTTCTGTTGACTCTAAAATAATTAATGACTGCAAGATAGAAAAGTGAATAGTCTGAATACTAATAACTGCAACTCCATTTCTAAATCAAATTTTAAATATTAGAAATTTGCAAAACTACTTATGCAAATGAAATTGCCCCATGTCACTGGCTATGTTAATCCTACTCAATTATGTTACTGCTAAGACATATACATTTATCAAGTTTAGATAAATGTATGCCATTCTTCAAAGGCTTTGTGTAATTGCTTCTAGATTTGCCATCAGCTGTACTTGTCTTTGTGATTGTATCTGCACTTGGTAGGTTTTCATGCTGTAATTGTATGTTAATTGTTTGTGATTGTATCTATGAGGTTTTTATGCAGTAATTTTGAATAGCAATTGTCTGATTGTACCTTTGATGAAAATTTTTATGTTATTTTTACCCAGAATGTACTTACTAACAAGCAGTTCACATAAACTAATATGTACTAGAATGAAAATTATATAAATAAAATGGGAGGGCATTTCCACAAAGACAACACATTTTGAATTAAAAAGGTAAGTATTTTAGTAATTTATAACTTTGCACTTCAATTTATTCTGACAAAGAAGTGATTGAGAGAGGCTGGTAACTATTGTATGACTCAGAAGCTTTGAGGGTTTTCACAATCTTTTTGCTTGTTCCTCTGTGCGAATTCCCATATGCACTCTAGCTAATTATATCAACTTTTACAAGATACTCAGGGCCATTGTAATTTTTTTAATGCAAAAACACCACACAGGAGCAGATCCAGAGCCAGCCCAGTGGGCAGGCAGGCATTTGCCTGGGTATCATCTAGTGGCAGGGACTTTGGTGTGAGCGGACACCAGTCACCCTTCTGCTCTTGTTAACTGGTCCCAGGAGAGCCTTGCTATAAGCCTGTTCCATTCAGGTAATTTTGGTAGGGAATATTCTGAATTATTTGTGTTGCCAAAACATCTCAAGGCTCTCAGTACAGCCCTGGAGCCACAAGGTGTTTTTAAGACCATATATAAGCATGGTCTGTCTGCAAATAAGGACAAATTATAGGCATATTCTATAAATTCTAATGTATGAAATATACTTTCACCCAAGCACAAACGTATGGAAGACAAAAGCTAGTTTATTGTCAGTAGTAGTAGTTTTAGAAATAGATTTTTCTGTTTGTTTATTTAGGAACAGTTTTTCTGTGAGTTCAATTTTTATGGCTAGTTCAACTAGAAAAAGAAGTAGATTTTGAAAAACTCTTAAATCAACGATACAAAAGAAGTTTAATGCTCTTGGAATATACTTTACTTTATTCCCCCCCCCCCCCCCCCCCATATATATTTAGCTTGTTTACTCTGGGTAGCTGCAGGCTGTCTTTTCTGTTTCATCATTCAAGGCTGGTGGTAGGGAATTCTCAAATTGAATTTTTTTACTATAATATTTTTACATTTGTTTTTTGATGCTTTTTTTACATGTCTTTATTTCAGATGGAGGAAATTGAATAAACATGCTACACTCAGCACATTTTCTTAATTGGTTGCTGCCACTTCATTCAGATAGTGTGATGAAAGATTCTCCTTCCCCTTAGAGACTATTCATTCAGTTCAGACATTGCTTATATTTCTAGAAATTATTGGTTTAATTTTTTACAGATAGCATTTTTTTTGGTTCTTCCATGTTTTTCTCCCAAACAGCTTAACAGTAAATGATAAAGGTAGAGGCCCCAGCCCAAGTCAGATCTAGTAATTCAGTAGCTAGAATTGAACAATAAACCTAAAAAAAAAAAGAAAGAACTACAAGCTGTTTGTGTTAGCAAATGCTGTAGTAGTGAACCATGAATAGGTGAGCAGGCAAGACCAGATGCACTATTTAAATGGATTAGGTGGGCCAGTTAACTATTGTTAGAAGTCATTGCAATTAATTTAATTGAATCTCTTCTTTTGGCAGTGATCCCAAAAGGCAGACATTCAGTTGCCCAGAATGCCTGTGGTAGACAAACAATTTCAGACTAAATCTAATATACTTCTAATGGAGTCTGTGTTTTCCCTAAATGTGGATTATCCTTACATTTTTTAAAGGTAGGAACAATTTGAAAGCACCGATTCTATTGCTTTTGTCCAACCTTTGGAGTTCTCTAGGGTTGCCTGAGAGAGAGGGCGTGCAAATTAAGATGGCATGTAACGAAAGATGTGCCACTTTGGCAGGGAAAATTTCAGTGCTTAGTTAAAGTCACAATCCAGGCTCTTCTACTGTAAATCCTGCTTGAATAGAAATGTCTCAAAAGACTTAATCAAAGATGTCAGTATTTGTAACTCTCCACAGTCTGGAATTACCTCAAACCACTGGATCTTGTGAAGCTTAGCATCATGATGAATTAGAACGGTTCCCACACTTCACGGATGCCCAGAGCTCAGTAAAAGGGAGGGAATTAAATATTTGTGGCTAGGAGTTTTTCAAGAAAGACATGAATACATAGGTTCAACCTATGCTTCCTGAGTTATTTATTTCTTTAACACCGAAGAAGTTAAAAAACCACCAACACCTGAAATCTCTATACCTCATATACCTGGAATGGATTCTGGAGTGTCCTTCAGACTTCATGAGATCATTAACCACTGTCTGTGTGGGACGGTCTCCCTTCCCTGATGCTCTGTAGCCATGACACTTGGCTGTGGGAGTTCTAACAAGTCAAATGAGACTCCAAAGAATGAGCACGAAGAGGAAAACATCAGTGAGTCATGGAGATTGGTGTGCTGTTGTGCTGCCTTGTAGAAAAAGCAAATTCCGAATTTTGGAATTTTGAAATAGAATTTTGGAATTCTATTTTCAGAATAATATCTGTGTTTTACATTCTTCTAGCAGACCAGAAAACCTTCTACAGAAACACCAGGTGTCTGTACTTTCTGAGCAGGAGGGATCAATTGCTTGCTATCCCTACATGGTGGGATACCCAGCTTGTTGCATAGCAAAATATCCTTAATTACAGGCTTTGAAATTTGTGTGGCTGAGGAAGGAAAAAAATCTGTGTCTCCATTCATCTAAGATACCTTTAATCACGTGGCTGCTATGCAAAAATATGTGAGGCTTCAAAAATTATTAACAATAATAATAGTTTTGCTTCCTTTCAGATCACTAAACACACAAACAATTTTTTGCTGTAATAAGAAGATAAGAGATTGGTATTTTCCATCTGAATGATTTTTGAAGCATTTATCCCTCCTTTGCCTAATTGAAAGAGTCCTGAAATTGAACCAGTATGCCATGCACAGCATTTCTGTGAGAAAAATATCTCATGTCCACTTGTTTGAAGGCCTGGAACTCCAGAGAAGTTTCTATCATGTCAAGTAAAATCCACTTTTTTCAGGAGATCAGCAAAAGGTTTTCTCATTCTCTCTTATGTACGGGTGCCCAAGCCTCCTGTGGTGTTCTGCATTCATAGACCTCAATGTGCTCCTTGGAAAGAGGGCAATTTCAAACCTGAGGGGAGCAGCTTCTCCTTTAAACTTCACAGCTGGCTGTGCTGGAAAGCCCATGTCCAAACCAAAAATAAGCATCTGCTTGGAGAGTGTATATGTGACTGCTAACGAAAAAAAGGAAAGAAAAATGTAGGTTAAAAGCTAAGCTAGTTTGAGACTCAATATGGGCATTTGTTTGTGTACATCTGACAGACGTTTTACAGACAGTTCTTCATCAAATAATAAACCCTTCCAAGAAAACTCTGTCCTAAAAATTAATGTTTGTTTTCAATTGTTTGTACTCATTTACTGAGAACAACAAAAAAATTTGGCCATTTTAAGTAGCAATAGTAAATTATATATCATAGATTCATAGAATCATCTATGTTCACTGACACTTGATTACTTTATACTAATTGCTTTAGTAAGTACCAATTATATCCCTAAATGGTTTTCTGAATGTTAATATATCAGCTACATTCCTCATTTTCCTACATATTTTGTGGTAAGAAAATGAAGCAGCAAGATTTCTCTTTCATATCTATTAGTCATCATTACATTCTCAAGTAAAATGTTATTTCAATGTAGTGATATTTGCAAACACATTTAGACTGTAGTTCCCAACATTCATGTTAAATGTTAACCCTATATATTACTTGAGGTAGAATCATTGTGGCACAAAACTATGAAGGAAAGAAACCATCAGACGAAGTTATGAACAGAATGTGTTTTATATATTTTTCTGTATATCACTTTGGCTGGCTAATTAATGGAATTATAAAGGGTTTATAATGACCTTAACTATTGATATGGTTTAATTAAGCTCTGGTGCTATATAGTAATGCATCACATTAATGATTCCTCAGAATATAAGTGGCCTCACTGATGTTTATAAAACTGTTTGGTTGGCTTTGTGTGCTGAAGGTTTTTCTGCTGAAGAGTAATATTTTGCTGAAACTAAAAGCCTTGTGGGGATATGACAAATGCAGGGAAAATGTAAGAAATATAAAAAATATATGTGTTTTGAACTGGTACTTAGAAATTGAAGGGCAGTCTTCATTTAGGCTTGCATAGAGATCTGCTTAATTTTGTCTAAAAATAAAGCAAACCAAAACCAATATTAATGTCAAAATGTTGATATAAAATGACAATGATGGACTTCTCATGCCCATCTTCTGTTTAACTTCAAGCACTAAAATTCCCAATGTATCCCTTGATTGTTTCGGAAAAAATGATGCATGTTTAACATCCACAAACAGATAAAATGAGAAACCTTGAGCTTGTGCAAGTATGTATTAAATATACATATGTATATATGACAAGAATATGTATCTATTCTGCCTATGATGAGGCAGATGAGGCTAGCTGTAAGTGAATTTGTTTACACTCCCACAGGAGTCTAGCTGCAGTAGAATTGAACCCTATGTGAATTAATTCATCCTGCTTTCAGTCTGCTTGGCAGCTTTTGGCACTTCTGCTCCTGTATTTATGGCTGGCCTGAGGATGTACACGCTGCATGACAGTGTGCAGCACAGGCATATATCCTTATTCAGTGTTTAGGCATGGGAAAAGTTGTTACTCTGGGTTGTCAGCAGGTTATTTCT
Source organism: Anomalospiza imberbis (assembly GCF_031753505.1). NCBI lineage: Eukaryota > Metazoa > Chordata > Aves > Passeriformes > Viduidae > Anomalospiza > Anomalospiza imberbis. Next base: position 28,526,686 of record NC_089681.1, on the reverse strand, counting down.
TAGAGAAGCTGTCATGGGGATTGCATGCTGGGGAATTTACATTACTATTTAAAGTACTGTGTGATTTTTCTAGATTAAAGGACCCTGACAGGTAAAATACAGATCACATTTTGAATTTTATGTCTTCCCTCTATTCTTAATGTGCTTGGAATTAAAATTTTTAAATTTGTGTTCCATTTTAATTACTCTGTCTGCTGCCACACTTTGATTTTGTGTTAATCTTTAGTCCTTTGCTGGTAAAAATCTTACTTCTCTTTGTTTTAAATGTCTGTGTTTTGAATTTCTGAATAAACAATAAACATAAAAATTTATGCTAATTGTTTGACAGGAAGAATGCAAATTTCCTCTTCAGAAAGTCACATTGTATTTTCTTTTTTCAAAGAAAATATGACATTACAACTCAATGCAACTGTAAAGTTGTGCTGTGTTTTTTTATTGGAAACTTTTTTTTTTAACAGTGAAGATACCTAAACTGCCAGTCAGAACTGAGGCACCTATGGACATTGATTACTTGTTTCCAGTCCATGAAGAATGCATGAAAAAAGTGAAGCACTAAACATCAGATATGTGCTAAAGGGAGTGATTATTCAGACAGCCTATGTATGCCCATAAGTGGTATCAAATTGTGAAGAGAAGAGAAAATAACCTTCCTTATGTACACACACACCTTCAGAACATGGTATGATACCAAGAGCAAAGGTATACTTTAAGGTTCTGTTACCTGAGCTGGGGGTCTCACAGAATTTGTGTATTTAAGACATGTAAAGGGATCTGAAAGAGAGTTTAACATGCTGTTATCTCTCCTTGAACAGCATAACTTGGTTCTAGGGATGGTCCAGTCACATCAGCTTTACACTATAGCCAGGTGGATTAGCTGTGCTGGAGTAAAGCTTTTAGAGTCAGCCTAGACAAATCCACATGGAGCTGCACTGCAGACTTAATGTATGCTGCTGTTGTATTTAGTAAAGAACTTAGGAAAATATTAATGGGGGAAATTCCATGTTGTATTTGCAGCAGAATGGAGATCCTTCAAACTGCTTCATATCACTTTCGTGTTGAGTAACTCCAATATTTGGAGCTGTAACCAAGTGGAATCCGATGGCAATTAGGTACAAAGATCCCTCTCCTTCCATCCAGCCATGGGATGTCTTGGGTCATTGCTAACTTGTCTTGCTATGTCTTATACTACTTAGAAGTCTTCTCCTGATTTTTCTTTGGCTTGTCTTTGAAGCTTCCAAATCAGGCATCATTGGAGGAATAATCTCTTTTCCATTGTTTCCAGAAGATGGAATAACTAAAAATTAATGGAATGGAAGAGAGAAAAACTGATATCCTCAAAGAAAAAAAAATGTGCAGCAAAGTGTAAAATTAAACTGTAATTAAGCAGATTTGATATAGTACATAACAAGCTTGAGCTAAATGGAATGCTGCCAAAACTGGGTATTACTTTCCTTAGGAAAAGGAGAATCTGTTTTGAATTCTATGATCAACCTGGCAAAAGTATTACTCGTCATTATGTTAAAAAAAATAACAAGCTTACTGCAAGACAACAGTGCAGCAAGTGGTGATTCTTGCTCACTTTCTCATGGGAGGGATGGTCTGTTTGGTAAGCTGGGCATTGAAGTTGTTCTTGCAAAACCCAGGGTCTGTGATGAATCCTGCTACTTTTTGTCATTGTGATCTTGAGCATGTTATTCCTCTGCTGCTCTTCCTACTTGTTTTTATGTCTTAGTTACAGAGGTAATAAACTCATGGGAACAGTGCCTATATCTTCTTTTCTGGAAAGCTAAACAACACACGTGGTTTGTTTCCTGTCTCTGTCAACTCAAATTTCAACATCCTAGCCTGACTTGCCTCTCTGCAAACCTATTTATGCTTTCCCAGCTCTTTGTGATCCTGCTTGTTCCTCCCATCTGCTCTCCCCTGCTTCAAGAGCTGCAGGGATATTAGAGGAGCATGTTTCTGATCTCAGGGAAAGCTGTCATTCTGCACTACTCTGGCTTGTGCCATTGGCAAAGTACTTTGCTGTTTCAAGCACATATTTTGATAACTCTCTTCAATACGTATTTGTTTCCAGACCTGAATAAGGCAGATATTTTCTCAGTCACATACAAAAACAAAAGATCATTGAAAGGAAAATCTGTAAAAAAAAACCCATTCAGATTTGGCCAGTTTGCTTCTAGTTTTCGCAAAGTGAATATTTTATGCCTAAATTGTAAAGCTGCACTGATTTATGACAGCTCTGGAACAGGACAACACTTTTCTAAGGAACTTTGTAATTAAATAATGTTTAACTAAGTGTGAGGCATTCAAATATTTTTAAATTGTCACACTCTAACATTTCTATTGCATCACAAAGTTACAGAGGGGCTAAGGATTTCTAAAAAAATTCTGTATGATTTTTACTTGAAGGGAAGAGTAAATTTCCCTTTCTTACTAAACATCATCTGAAAAAAGATGATTTCTAGGAAATACTTGATTTCCTAATTGAAAAAAAATCAATCTATAAACTTATCTTCAAGGATTTTATTGCCTATTCTGTTTTTGAATTAATGTTAAAAATATTGTTAAAAACCCACAACAGATATTAGCTCTGCCTTTGAAAATATAAGTTTTTTCAAGAGAAATCTGGAATTGAATAACTTTTTAAAATTAAGCCTTTCATTTCTTTACCATATCCCATATTTTCCCCAACATTCTATTTAAATGGAATATAAACTAGTGTTTTTTTGTGGTTTTTTTTTTTTTTGTGTGGGTTTTTTTTTGTTTTTGTTTTTTTTTTTGGGAAAAAGAGGTCGTTTTCTACAGGAATTAATGGTAGATTAATGGTAAGAGTCAGAGAAGAGATAGGGACATTATTTACATGAGACCTCCTTATAAGTGCTGGTACTAGACAATTTATACTAAGGGATTTATATAAATGGGATGTCATATGCAGCAAGGAATAAAACATACTTAACGTGGGTAAAAGCACTGAAATAAAATGGAGAGAGGAGTAGATCAGGCTTGCAATTGCTTTTGTCTGACAATAGCTAATATTGCAAAGTACTTGGGGAAAACAGGATTGGATCATAAGTATTTAAGCCATCTACAGTTAAATGATTGCAAATGAACCTTCTTCATTTCAGTAACTTTTAAGGGATTGATTTATATTTAATTGACGTACATATATATACACCTATGCATAAATTCATAGATACATGAATGATTAAAAACTGAAAATACAGCCGAGAGAAAATGATAGGGCACTTTACTTAAATGATATGAACTAAATTCCTTTGAAAAAATATGAAAAATCTGATTTGTAAAACACTTTAAAAAAAAATCTTCTAAGATAATGTAAGTGGGTTTATTTTCCCTGAGAAAATGTAGCTAAGTATTTCTCAGTGAAGCTGAGAGGCAGAAAAAGCTTTAGCTAATAATGTTGCTCACTGCAGAGAGCTCTTGAATTCTAGATGTGATTTTAAAACTAAGGTTCAGAAGCTGATTAAGGACCAGAATCCCTGACTGAGTTTCTGATTAACATTTTAAACATGGAGCAAAATATTCAGTCTCTGCATAATTATAAAATATAGACATCAAAGAACAAAAATGCCTTTGAGTCATCTATTCTATCTCTTTGTGAAAGCAAGATTATATTTTTAAGCTGGCAGTTACAAGAGTTTTTCCAAATGTAATTTTGACGGTTCCCACTGATAGAATGTAAACTGTTTCTCTTGGAAAAATATTCCACAATCTAAAGGGTCTTTCTGAAAATTTTGCTGTTGCATTGACATCCACAAATCTTTCTCCCTTTCTACTCTCGGTGATCTCTTGTTACACTTACTGTTTACCTTTACATTAATATCAAAATATTAAGGGAAGAGTGAAAAAGGAAAGGCCTAAAAACATATTGACTTTAAAAATATTTTAAAAGCCCAAACCTATATAAAAAAAAATGCATTAATTTTTTAAAAAATATTTGACTCATAGGATGGGACACATTATATTAGTTGTGTAATAATTACCTTATATTTAATGAAAGCCTTCCTTCCTTCCTTCCTTCCTTCCTTCCTTCCTTTCTTCCTTCCTTCCTTCCTTCCTTCCTTCCTTCCTTCCTTCCTTCCTTCCTTCCTTCCTTCCTTCCTTCCTTCCTTCCTTCCTTCCTTCCTTCCTTCCTTCCGAACTTCCTTCCTTCCGAACTTCCTTCCTTCCAAACTTCCTTCTGAACTTCCTTCCTTCCTTTATCTAGACTGATGTAAAAACTGTGTCCAATAGTGAAATTTTCTTCTACTCTGAAATTTCTTCTTAATATTCTGTTAACCAAATTTCTGATGGTTCTTGAATTTAAATGTGTTGAGGAACTGCTTCTTACACAGTGAATAAATAGTATTTCTTAATTATGCTAAATTACTATTTTGTTTATGTAAAGCAAAAAATGCATATTCTAGCTCAAGTAATTACATTTTGCCTATATTTAATTCCCTTCGAGTTTCGTAAATGTATTATTCACTCCCAACTGCCTTAATGTAATGAATGAAGTCACACAATGTAAAAAGAAGCCAAACATATATCCACTGAAGTAGCATATTTTTTTTACCACAGCCATACACTATATATTGATTTTTACTTTAGGGTTTTATTTGCAACCATGCAATAATTGTTTCAGCCATGATCTGATTGGCTTGCATCTTTAGGTATAATAATCAATGTATATATTATTGGTGCATACATTTCTGGTTTTATTCTGATCTTTCATACAGTTTTGAGTGACCTCTTTTATCACATGCTCTCATGGTTTGGTTCTTTGATATGCTTCCAGTTGTCCCCTCATTCCTCACTGAATCAGCTTTTTTTTGGAAATTCAATAGAGAGTACACTATGAAAACTTCATATCTTGCTATGTTCACAAGATATTAAAGAGAATTAGACCTGCAGTTTGTGTCACAGAGAAGGTGCTGTGAATCTTGTTATGGAACTCCTGATGTGCAGACTCCCAGGTATTTTCTCAGACAATAGTTTTGTCACTTATTTTTGATCTCCCAACTTCAAGATTTTCTTAACAGTCTTCTCAAAAAGAAAACTGAAGATATAAACATCAACTGTTCTCACCACATTCTTTAGCAGAGAGGTTTCATAAAGTCTGACACTTGGCTATATTTTTTCATTCACTGTAGGTGGTTGTGTAAATTTGTTGACAAAGACCAGGTTAAAGTGAGATCCTTTGAATACACCTTGAAGATGTCTGTTGCTTTCCAGTGTTTCTGCTGCTTTCCAGTAGTGCCAGTGGTCTCTGAGAACATGATGTGAAAACCAACCAAAATTACAAGTGAATAGTGGTATCTAGTGTATACTTATACAATATTTGAATTGTTTAGAGTTTAGGAAAGCTGACATACATTAAACATGCAGACTTTTTAATGCTTCTCAGAAAGGATTGATTATGTTTCATAGGACAATGACTGTGTTAATTAGACACAGGAGTACTGACAGCACTGTAAAGTTAACAGGCATGTAGACATGTTCCATGTGCAGTTTACTTGGTGTTGATACCAATATAGCACTCCTCCTGGCAAAAGTGAGCTTGGAAGTTATATGCTTTACATAGATAATCACAGAAGCTCCCATTTCCCTCTGCTCTATCTGGAAGACATACAGCTGTTAATTGATAGCAGAGAATTCTGCAGCATGAAGCATGAAAGACTCATTCAAGAGGAAAGAGACAAACAGCACTAAGTTCTGTTTCAGCTCCATGCACAAGTGCAGTCACTTGGAGGCAGAATCTGGTCTCCATATCAGTGACTAAAAAGACACTTCATTTTCTAATAATTAATGTTGTTTCCATATGATCCAATATAAATTTATCATAAGAGCAGCTCCATCTTAAGCAGGTGATAGTCATCCAAATTAATTGGAGAATTTTCAGTGATATGAGCTTTTCTAAAATTTAAATGAGAGATGTGAAGTCTTTCAGATCAGGGGAAACAAATGCATATCATCACGGTATAGACTGCTGGACTAATCACTCTAGAGAAAACTTACATCAACTCCAGATGTTTATCTGCTTCTTGCTTGTATGAGAAAAAGTGATGATATTTTGGAAGCATGGGCAATTTAATCTAAATTATGGAGGACATTTTTTATAGTCTTTATTTTCCTAATCATAATGACAGTAGGATTCCCTTATTCTGCTCATTGGGGAGTAAATGGAAACAATCCAAATGATACTCAAACTCTTATATTTCTTCATTCCTCACATAATAATCTGTTATGAATGTGAAACATAAGACTTATTGATCTGACTGAGTTCATAGAAATTTTCCTAACAGAATAATTTATTTCTTGAAGCACTTAGGTTTAATCCAGGAAAAGAATGCCATGCTTTGCAAATATTGCAAGATGACACAGGCAAAATGTTTCCTATCCCAGTTTCAGCACCAAGCAATAGGTAGGCTGCTTCTGCTATAAGCAAATGTAGCTACTAACCAGCAATGACAAGCCATTTTCACAAGTAACATCACTGTTAGTATTTGCTAGAACCTTGATGTATTACAACTTCAGCTTTGCTGTGAATATCTATGATCAGTTACAGAATTTTGGAGATTGGACAAATGCATTTGTCTGAAAATAAGAGTTGAAATAGCTCATTCTTATATACTATGAAGCTGTATTTTCAGTAGGTATGCTTTGCACTGCTGCTTGTTTTGATTGGGTGTGACAATGTGCCAAACAGTAAGGGATCTGAATTGCTACCTGCCTTTCTAATATCTAAATGCTTATAAATATTTTGACAAGAGGAGCAAGTATTTTAAAATGCTAAGCACTACAGCAAAATGGATTAGCCTTTAGTAAGGGGAGCTTCAAATTGCAAGTGCCAGGGGGTTAATGGAAAGCAGTGTGTCATATTTCCTGATTTACCCTTTCACTATCTTGTCCAAAACACCTGGGTAATGTGCTGCTCATAAATTATAATTCAATAAGCATTCTTTGAGTTTCAATCCTTACTCTTTTCAAAAGTTTCAAATAAGCTGTACAGAAGTTCTGGCTATGTAAAAAAGTGCTCTGCTTTGGTTAGTGCTGTAGCAATACCCCATGGGCAGAATGAACATAAGGTAGAATTGGTCAGCCTTTTTGTTCACTTCAGAGTAGTCAAAGATATAGAGATACTCTAACATTTTCCTAGTGGACTCATGCAACCAAATGTATTAATTTTAAATTATTTTTAAATATTTATATCTTTTAGGTTGCTGGGAACACAGAAACATTTTATGTGAGACTAAGTTTGAAAAATATGGTAGCTTTATTATTTCCATAAGCAGAGTTTACACATATGTGACATAATACCTTGGTGATGTACTCTTAACTTGGATTTCACTCCCTCTTCCTGACACTCTCTGACTTCAGTCTTCAATTCTGATAGCAGAAAAGCCATGGAAGATGACTGGCTTGCAAAGGATTTACCATAAATCTTGTTAGCTTTGCAGATGACTGTGGATGCTGTGCTGCCAAGGCTGAAACACCTCAGCCACAGCAGCACATTTGTGCCTTGTAAGACTGGGATAAGATGAGCTGGAATCACATGGTTAAAGAACTTTTTTACATCTTAAGAACTATTTATTAGCTTCCCCCAGCTCTCGGTCAGAGGCAAAGCCCTCTGTTCCTGACCAATGTGCCAAATCTCAAGGATTTCTAAGGACCCCATAATTTATAATGGATAATCAGATTCTGCTTTGTGTCAGCTGATAATACTACTGTCATGTTCTGGTTCCAGACAAGACAGGGTTAATTTTTTGCAGTAGCCCAGAAGGTGCATAGCTAAGAAAAGGAGGTTATTCTACACCACCTCATGCCATTGCTGGGGGCAGGGGAAAGAGACTCTCTTCTGGGGAGAAGGGGTTCCTGCTGGTCAAGAAAATGTGGTGGAGGGAGCTGTCCAGTATTTTCTGTTATCAGGGAGTTTTTCTGTGTGAATAATTTATTTTCTTTTACCTTTTGTTATTAATATTGGAGCTGTTGCTGTCTGTTTTCTTATCTCATTGCTATTTCCAGTAAATTGTTCCTATCTCAACTCATGGTCTTTGGTGCCTCCAATTGGAGGGAGAAGAGGAAGTGGTGCATGGTTTTAGTGGGAGTACTGTATTGGAGAATACAATTCCTGAACCATCACATCTCCCCATCTTGTTCCCCAGGAATTTTTCTGCCTCTCCCCTCATCCCACTTGCCTCACCCTTTCCTAGTGCCCCACTTTGTCACTCAATAGAGTGGTGGTTTATTTCAGCTATAACACCCAAGAAGGACTGGGAAATAGAGCAAGAGAATGTTTTGATCTATGTAAGTTCTCAAGATCAGATTCCCAGAAACATTCTTGTCAGAGAGACAGAGGGTGTTGCTACCACCAAGTGTCTTTTAAACTGTTGAAGAATTACTCTGAGTGAGATTACTTCACATGCCATGTTACTTATATCCTGTAACACATGATTTTTATGTGGCTTTATGGTATTAGATATAACATACAGAATGTATATATATATTTCTAATTGTTTTTTCACCTTCTTGTATTTTGATTGATTTTTAAAATCAATAAATTCACTGTTTTACTTTCTGATCCTCTTTCCATTCTGCTCCTTTCTAAAATGAGTATCAGGATATTTTTCTTTGATGTTGCACTTTCCACTCTTTCTCAATTTCCTTTGCAGGTCTTCCAAGAAAAAAAGAAATCAAACTATTATTCTGACGATGAATTTACTAGATCTGCTCTGTCTTTTCAAAGAGCTTTGTAGTATTGAAGGTACCTCTCAAAAGAAATGCCAAACAAAGTGTTTTTCAAAGTGAATTTAATAGACACAAAGAACGCTGACAGTCTCAGTACCAAAGAAATTAATGGGATTTTGGTCAATAATTTTCTATAAGGACACTATTTTGGGCTGGTTTACAAGAAGTTCTGAAGCAATAATCATCAGTAGATGAAGTTGCATTAATTGTGTTCAAAATGAAACAGCAGGTCAAGGCTTCAGCTGCTGCTCACAAAAATATCTAATTCCAAAGATTTTTGTTTACCATGCAATTTTTTTTCAAAATGCTCTTTATTTTTGTATTTTCTTTTTATACTAAGGCTATGTTGATTATTTTTTCTGTTATTTTTTTCTCAATTATTAGTTTATCATATTGGGACACATAGTATTATTAATGCATTGCAATGTGACAGCATCCATAGCTATATATTAGCTCTTGAGCAGTCTTATTTTACATTCTGATTCTCCTGCTGACATGTTTTCTTTGGTATGTATCGCTTTGAGAACTCTGCAGCTCATTTATAGATAAAGATTGCTAAGCTAAGAGAAAAGGATAAAACCTGGGAACATGGTAGCACACATGTTGAAAGGAAAACTAGAATGCCCTCAGGATCAGTGAGTGCCTTTAATCTTTTTTATTCAGTAATTTAAAAGTTTCATGGAATGATAGCTTTAGTTAATTTATTAAATTTAAATGTGTCTTATCATGACTGTGTGTTAATTCTTCCTCATTATCTTGTAGAGAACCCTTCCCTGGGTAGTTATTGCATACCAGTTTGGTGGCTCTTGACTGTGAATTTCCACTATTAGGTGTAGAATAAGATTTCCCTCATCAAAAAGATTTCCCATATCGATTTTTCTGATTGAATTAAGAGATAAATCCTTTATGTTGATGTGGAAAGTGAGAACATATCACCCTATTGACAAATACATGTTCAAGATACATAACTGCACCAGGGAGTCAGCTTTAATGATGAGGCAGATAGCAGTATGTACTCCATACAATTAAAGACATTAAGCACAACTAGACTGGATTTTGCATTTTTTCTGCTTTTAGTAGAGATCTAGTTTCTCTGCTTTTTAGTTTATAGGCGGTCATAGATAATATTCCATCTTAGTCTTTACTCTTTCTGTTATATTTACATTAATGATACTGAAAACTTTATCAGACATTGTTCAAAGCCTTATATAATATTATCTGTATAATATATATATATGTCTCATATTTATTAAAACATAGCAATTTTTTTCTCAAGTATCTAGAGCATTTTTGGTAGACTAATTAGCTGTAGTGTTTCTCTTTTATTTTTTTTTTTAACTTTAGGTTATTAATTTTTTTCTTTTGTTTCATCTTTTTTGTTCCTCTGGTACTGTTCATTACATAAAATTTAAAATGCATACTACATTTACTTTGTGATATACAACAGCTTTTATTTGGCTTCTTATACCTTACTGTATTTGTTTTGATGCTACATAAGAAATCCTTGTTTATTTTTTTAAAGCACTTTTAAAGATTTTTCTTCACACTTCATGGGATATCAAAGAATTTTTAAATAAAAGCAACAGATCTCATATTTCACTTTTTTTTTCCAAAATTCTGTCCAGCCTGAGGTTACCTTTTCAAGAATGGTGAATAGATTGAGGCTATGATTGAGAGGTTTTCATCCTTACCCTCTGGAGACATACAGAACTCACCAGATCACTCTGATCTTTTTCAGAAATATTGGAGAAAAGTAGTTTTTTGTAATACAATTTCTGGTCCAACAGAGACATACATAATTCAATACTCAGAGGAAAAAGGTGGTGACCACAGCTTTTTTCAGAGCTGCTGAAGAACAAGATACACACCAAGATGACTTTTTGAACTTCAGTCTTAAAAGTGAAAACATCTATTGCATATTGTGCTTACAGTTTTTTTTTTTTTTTATTTCTATTTTATTGGACAAACTGTACTTCCACATTCTTAATGAGTAGTAGGTCACTGACTAGATGGAATCTCTTTGGTTTCTGAAGCCTCAAGGAATCTTTGAAAAAAGAGGCCAGCTAACATCCCTCCAGATTGGACAGGTCTGTGCCCTGTCCTCATCATCTTCCTCGTGTACTTTGCAGTTTTCAGGAAGAAAATGTACATTAACAGAAGCTGTGAATTTAAGGCTGAAAGCCAGCATTTCATATGGATATTTCTCAGTATCTAGAATTAGTATGTTCTTAGTTTTACCCATTTTGTTTAGGGCCTTTTGGAACCACTGCCTTGGATATCTGAGGAAAGCACTTCCTGAACAGCACAGACATCTGAGGCTGGACTCAATGTTCAACAACTGCCAGCCCTAAGCTGATGTAACTGACAGAGATCGGTTGGTTTAAGATAATATGAATAATATTTTTAAGCAAAAGCTGATATTTTCATGAGATCATGCGAGGCCTGTGCCAGTGTTTACAGGAAAGAATAATAGATATTGTGAATAAAGTAAAACAGAAATAGAAATGGAATTCTGGAATGGTTTCCCCTGTGATCAACAAAGAGAAAATGATAATCTGTGTAAACCACAGAAAATGTTATTACAATTATCTGTCATGATGATGCAAATAGTTTGTGCTGGCCACAGTATTCAGACTCACACAAAGTTATCTTGTTTCTCACATCCATTTCTCACCATTATGAAAATCTACAGTGTAGGCAGAAATTCAGAAAATGAGATGTACATTATACCCCCATGGAGATTAAATTTATCCTGAAAAGTAATCACAGACCAGAACATTATTTATAGGTAGCTTGCCTGGGACCTTAATACAAGAAAATTACACTTTAGACAGAACAAAATTTGCTTTAAATTAAAGCTCAAAGATAAGCATGGTGTCCCACTTTTAAATGGAGGAGATGGGAAACTGTTATCGTAGTAATTCTGAGGATTTGAATTAAACACAAATGAAACCAGCACCTCAGGATTTTTACTGAGACTACTAAATTACACTCACTAGTAACAAAGATTATCCAGGACTAGGTGGCTCTGACTGTAACAGTTTTGAGTAGCATTGGGACTGCAGTCCCAATGAAGGACATGAGAGTGACATTCAAAATTAGGATCTTTCATGGTAGTTAAGATGTGTAGCATCTTTTGAGAGGAGTCACAGTAACAAGCTATTGTAAGTGCTTTTTTTCCATGTGTCACCAAATATTGCTGAGATTAAATGAAAAAATTCCTCTTTACATACATTCAGCAGCTAATCAGTAGCAACATCAGTGTCTGTCAAGACATTTTTCCCTATAAACACAGGGGAGCCCTGCTACAGTCATTGTTATGTTAAATACAACATACCTTGTCTAGCAATGCGTGTAACTACACGATTACCTCTCAAAATTTCCACCTCTATTGTACAGAATCAAAGCCTCAGTGCACATTTATTCAAAACTCCTCTGAAACCATGCAGCACTGGCACCTTGATTTGGTAAAAATTTATGTGTGTCAAGGCTCCAGACCTTCAAGGTATAAGTGTGTGGGTTTAAGGTTAAGTTTGCATTGCTCCTGCAGTTCACATGAAAAACCATCCTGGTGCCATTGGCAAGTGTAAGACATCAATCATCTGCTTCACATGGGGGCACAGGAGTAGGCATGTGTATGTAAAGCTCAAACAGCAATTCTTCCCCTTTTGGCAGCCCTAGTAAAATTGTAGCTACATCCAGTTTTAGCATATTTTTCCACATTTAGGCAGGTCACAAAATAATGATCAGAGGTCTAAAAATTGTGTGTAAAAAAATATTAGAAGAAAATAGGTTGTTCATTTCAGAAAACATGTAAGGAAGTCAGAGTAACCAATTTCCAAATGTTGCCACAGAATACATGAAAGTGAAAAGTAGTACTTTCCTTATACAGGATGTTGGACATATATGAGTAAATTTGAAGAAAAGAAAATATAGGTTATAATATAAACTAAAAAAATTATAACAACAACTAAATACTAAAATAAATTGACTAGGAAGGTTGTGGAATCTTCTGGCATTTAAGGTTTCAAAAGACAAGCTGGATAGATGTCCCACTGGTGTTTATGTGGGGGCCAAATTTCAGCAGATACAGCTTTGTCAGGTTGAGTTTTAAGTGATCCTTAAAAGTTTAAGTTTTAAGTTAAGTTATCCTGCTGTAATGTGTGGGGAGAGAGAGGGAGCACAGAGACCATGGTGGCCTTAAGGAACAGGTAGGGACTGGCAATGTGGTTCAACAGTGGAGACAGGGTTAAGGTGAGGAAAGAAAACAGCAGCAGTGAGTTTTTGGCTATAAAAAATGAGGGGCTATTGGACTAGGTTTCATCCCATGGTCACATCTAATTGTATGATGACTGAACATTTTCCATTAAAAAAAGAAAAAAAACTTTGAAACTGTGCAAGTAAAACACTAATATTGTACTTCTTTTCATTTGCAATTGTCAAGAAATAAAATTTTATAGAACACTGCTATTTATTACATTTTTCTTTTAAGTAAATATTTTAAAAGTAAAATACTGGTTTTTGCATGTTGTTAAGCCTGCAAAAAATTACATATTAAATTTCTTAGGTTTTGTATTTTCATTCTATATTATTAGAAAATAAATTCTACCAAGAAACAGGATTGCATAAATAAGGACTTTTGGAAAAAAAATGGCTTTGTTTCATTTTTAAATCTAAGCTGTTTATACCTCTAGATATGTTCACAATTACTAATAGCAAGGACAAGACAAATTAAGTATGTTGTTGGAGTAGTTTCCCAAAGCAGTTTTGCTGTAATCTGGCCCAAAGCCAAATGGAAATTTATCAGATAGATTAAATGGTAAAACTAATGGCTGCATTTCAGACCTCAGTCTTAAATGGGATATAAAGGTTCCACAGTAAATTGGAAAGTTCATCTGTAAACGGTGACTACTTAAATAGGCAATATGCCTACAGCAGCCTTTTAATATAGCTGTAATTAAGACATATGGAGGAAAATGTATATTCACCCTTTCAGCAATAATCAAATTAATATTCAGTTAACATTTTCAATAAATAGCATTAGTCAGTGTCAAGGATAAGTAACAGACAGATTTCTTCAATAAGATAATATACAAAAAAGATTGTGAGATCAGATAATCTCCACCAAGTTGATTTTTTTCCTCTCACATTTTAAATCACTTCTAATTTCTTGCCATTTCTTTTCTTAAGGATACCAGATATTTCTTTTTCTTCTGTTTCTGGTCTGTTCTTCATCATTCCTAGGTGAAGCCATTTGATCAAATGTATTATTTTCTTTGCAGCCATATCTTTGACCATTAAAAGTTTCCACCAGAAAGTATTATTCCCTGTAATGTGGGCATCTTTTGGGAATGACGAGTTTACTCACTTTATGAGTTACTCCTAGGAATGTCCTTGGGCATAACTCTTCCTCCCTTCCATATTTGCTCAGACTTGGCTTTGGACCCCATACTTCCCACACTGAAGACTCCAGTCCTTGCTGACCTTATAGAATCTCCCCCATTGTCCTTCCCTATTTCCAGAACTCTTTGGCAGTGCTGAAAATCCTGTCAGGTTTCACTCCTGCAATTAAGAGAGAATTAAGATAATTCCAGAGAATTAATCTTAATTAATTAAGAATTCCAGAGAATTAAGCTTAATACTTCACAGATTCAGGCTCCAAATTTTATCTGCCAACCATCATCTTAATCTACAGATTTCTTTTGCTCTCTACTTTTTTTTTTTCTCCCTGTGTTTTCTGATTCTGTCTTTCTTTATTGGAGCTGTCTTTTTTGGCATCTGATTTCCTTTCATTACATCCTATTAATATTATGAGTTTCCCAGCAAGTCTGGGACACTAAGGATCTTCAAACTGCATCTGATCTTAAAAAAGCAGGGAGAAAACAGAAGTGATGAAGACAAATCTGATGGATTGAATCGACCTTAGTAGCAGGATACTGGAAATACAATGAACTGGTGAAAAATTTGGAAAAAAAATACTAAAAATATGACTGAGTGATGATGTTATTTATCACAAATTCTACTTTGAACCAAGTCAGCTAGTAGTGAAATTAATTTTGTTCCAGTGGAAACTGGAATAGACTCTTTTTAACCTACCATGGAAAATTCATTGGAGGTTTGGTGAAAACACATATATATTACATTGCAATTCTTTCAGAATTTTGATAATACTTATAATAATTTCTTGTTTTATGTTATTCTAGCTGGTTCTTTGGTTTTATTTTTTTAGTCCTTTGCAGGTTTTAGCAGTGAAAGCAAAGGAATTTTTCCAAAGCAAAGTCACTGTTATTATTATAGTTGTTGACAATATTTGCATTTGGAAAACTTTATCTTGTGTCTCATTTATATGTGAGTAATGATGTATCTTGTATTGTCTGTGATATATGGATATACACCTGCATTGTCATGTGCTGACAAATGCACTGCACATGAAATATTTCTTTATTATAAAGAGTCTGATTTCAAAAATTATAAATACCCCATAAACATTTCTATGGTATTATCTCTAAGATGCTGCTTTATTTTTATGTTTTGCCTCATATGAGGCAGAATCTTAGATTTCCTTTGTTCTCTTCTATTTGTACTGGGATCTGTCATTGATATTTTGTTGTGAATGAAGATGTCTGCTATATAGCACTTATCAGAGTGAAGAGTGTCAATAAAAGAAGTAAAATGCAAGTTTGCCATTCAGAGACCAGTATCCCTGAATCAGAGACTTACTGTTAATTCACAAAGGCAGGGAATTCTGAAGGCCAGTTTTGTGGCAAGATATATGGAGAAACTGCAGGTAATTTGGGTATGATACAAAAGCAGACAATTTTTTTGCATGGATATTGCATAAATAAAAAAGAAGATCACTAATTATTTAAATGATAAAAGATACATTAATCCATAAAAAAAAAAAATGAAAATAATTTAACCTTCAACTGCTGTGAAATGCCTTTTCTTTACAATGTCATTTGAAAGGGTTTCCTTTGTAGAATGTGAAATTATAATTCAGAGAGGTTTTAGTTTAATTCTTAGGCTTCATGTTGCCATTGTGTATGTGCTTCTGGACCAATACTGGAAATTTAAGCTTTTGAGGATTGAATAAACAAAAATTGTATTATTTAAAATCATTTAACATAAGAAGTGCTGCACCTCATGCAATGATGTCAGTCTCCATGAGAACGCTTTAAACTTCATAACAGTCCTGGTCAGTTTTGGATGAAGTGTGGAGGTTTATTCAGACATGCTGACATGCTTAGTAAGGGAGCAAGTGAGGCATTCAGGGGCTTCTAGTCTCAGCTGATGTTTGAATATAGCTCCACAATGTTTTGTCACAAGTAAGAATAGAAGGTGTCATAATTGGTCTGCCAATGAAAAACATATTCTCGATAATCTTGCAATTAATCTGGCCTAGATAAAGTGATAGAAATAATTTATATAGAGATTAGTGCAGATCAAGATGAAGAGAGGCTCAGAAAGAGGTTTAGAAAACCTTAGGTTTTTTTACTCAGGGAAAGAGACTTCTGTAGAAGGTGTTTTCCTGCCTTTGAGTGATACACTCTGTACTTTTAGTGCTCATGGACAAGTTCTAATAGGCAGATGAGGAGTTTTGGAGGATATGTGAAGAGAACATAAATTGAATAGGAATTGAATACATGCAGAGGATCCAATTACAGTTTTGATTCCCTGAATATACCATTGCTGTTGCAGAAATACAGAGGAATTGGCAAGGTTAATTGGTTCAGGGATTGAACAAAAGGTTTCTGCTTGAAATACAAATCTTTGGATCAGCTGGCTGGATGGCCAGACTGTAAAGTCATACATTTTAATTACTCTTGCTCCTATGGAGTTTGTAGAAGACCTAATCCCAATTTCTTTTTGCACCAAAATGTCTAATGACTTCTGGACGAGTGAGTGTGTGGAGAATGCACAAGCAGACCTGGAACCATTATACAGCACTGGATCTTGCTATTGTTTTTTTGTGCTGTGAATTGACTGTTGATTTTATTTAGCCTGGAAAAATTATGTGACTGAATTGATTAGCTCTGCAATTTTCTGGACTTATACACTGCACTGTCTTCTTTCTGTTTCTTTCAGCTTGAATACTACAATATAGTTTTGTCAAGGTTTCTTTGGGATGACTTTTCTCAAGGACTAAGTTATTAAGTCATGCTAGCAAAAGAGGGGAAAAGAAGAGTAATTCTGGTTCTTTAACCATTGTTTACATGAATAAGTTTTCCCCCCACATCAAAACATTTTATGTTAATATGACTGCTTTCACACCTGTGCTATCACCTTTCCTCCTTGGCTTGTTTCATCTAGGAACTTTTTGTCACGTACAGAGAAATTCTGTGCATTTTTTAAGGCCAGAGCAGATATTGCAGCTAAAGCACATAAGGAAGAACTGAAGTTAGTGAGTTGTTAGGCTGATGCAAAAGGCATGATGAGATTTTGCTGGTCATCAGCCAGGTGCAGAGGGGTCCATGCCTACTGCTCCCTGAAATATCAGAGTTGTCATCTATAATTCCCTGATTGTTGCTTTAGAGTTTTTTGCATATTCACATCTCTTTTTTACCACTTGGTCCCTTGGGCCTATCATGGGGCTGTGAGGGCCAGTGGCTCTCACCACCCCAGTGAAGAGGAGGGCAGCTCCACAGCTCTTCCTCACAACTTAGCAGTCTCCTCAGAGCCAAGGCTACACAGCAGGGCCACACCAAAAGAGGTGTTGGATGACAGAGAAATGAGCACCAAGGAAAAGGGAAGATTGCCACACAAACCTCCGGGTCATTGGTAGGTGACAGCTCTTATCTTCCTTCCTGCCACCTGGCCTTGGAATTTCCTTCTGATAGAACCTATTATTGAAACTGGGGACAGTTTAGGGGGTATTAGCTAGAGATGGATTCTGGGTGTCACACTTGGCACCCATGGCCCCTGTCCATCTGCATTAGAAACACACTCACTGCAGCCATTGCACGTGGGCTTTTTTCTTTTGTACATCTAATACTGTAAAAGTGGCGTTTGTATATAAATGTACAGCAGCTTCCTCTGTGTATTTGTATGACATCTGTAGAATTTCTTATTTGTTTTTTACATATATTTTTCCTTTTTTTTTTTTTGTCGTAAGCATTAATATTTCAGGCAAAACTAAGTAGCATTGCCTGTTCCTGAGGTTGCCAAGCAATCTCCTTGATACATACCTTTTTCAGTTACTTATAACTCAGCCAGACTCTAGCTGTTTGTGATGAATTTTTCCATGCCAATTTCTGCCTCCAGCTGAATCTTTGCATTAAAATGTTTCAAGCTTTTCTGAGACTGATGCTAGGGGAAAATAGGTTGTTTTGTTCATATGATTCAGAAGCTTTGCTTTGAGATACTAAAATATCTTTTGTTTGGAGGAAAGGAAAGAGATGAGGAAGAAGCAGAAAGACTGCAAAATATGAGAAATGTGTCTTTTTCTTTCCAAAAAAGTTGCTGGACCAAAAGTTAAGCACAGAGACCCAAATTTTGGAAGATGGAATCCTGGGAAGGTATATTGGGCAATCAGGAAAATGTCCAAAGGAGTGTGTATGTGAAATTGGACCCAGGAATCAGTCAGGGCATAATGCGTCAGATCTGGGAGGGACCTAGAACAAATAGAGCTGTTGTCCAAGCTAGTGTTTGGAACCAGGCATCTGGGGGAAGCAGGATGTTTAGGCAAGGATACTGAGATAGAAACAGCCTCTGGAATCCCGGGATACCCAAGCTGGTGCTGGCAACATGGCAGCTGGGATTTAACAAAAATATTTTCTTGTGGGGTTTCACTGCATGATCACTGAATACTTTACTATAGCACCCCTGTGTCATTCATTGTGCAGGAGGCATCTCTCCATGTTAATTCTACATTCTGTTAAGTAAAGGAGAGTCTTTTTTTGCAGGATGTTAATCTCATTATTTATGTATTTAATTTCATAAGCTGGAAATAGTCACAAATGCCACACAAATTGTGCAGAATCTTACAATCCAAATTTTCTGCAGTAAAAACAAGTTAATGAAAAAAACAGTGAAAACAAACTCTGCCTTTTAATGTCATCCAGAGCCTGAGGTGGCTTTGGAACTGGTGTTCAAAATGAAGGGGGTGCTAGAAATCAACTAAAGCAATTGTAAGATTCTAATTAAAATTTTTTATAAACAAGAATAAACAAGAGGATTTTCTTCTCTTCACAATTCTCTTTTGCTTCCTTTGCCTTCTTAGGGATGTTTTCCTGTTTTCTGTTTTATTCTTTTGCCTCATATTTAAATACAGAGACTGGTTTAACCAGCTGAGATTTCATCTTTTGTAACAATACTGTGACCCGTGAGCAGAAGGGCAGCTAACAGCACTGACTTAAAGAACCTGACTCTGGCATCTGCCAGGGCTTGAAGGGACTAATAAGGCTGTGTGAAAGAATAGTAAAGAATAATAAAGAATAGTATTTCTGTAAATTGATCAAGCAGGAAATTTTCTTTTTAAATACTCTTTACAATTAAAAAAAAGGAATAAGAAATACTTTTGAAAAAAAACCCCTTGGTAAGCAAGTACTCTAAAGCCTCTGTATTCATTATTTGAGCATTATTCAACAAATCTAATGTTGTCCTATCATATGGTCATTTGACACCTTTAACCATTTAGGCCCATTCAGTCCTTCAAAGAAACACAGAAGGAATAGCAGTAAGTTAAATCAATAGAATAGTGCTCTAAAAATTGGGGGTTTTGTTCTGAGCTTTGTCAATTGACCTTTTCAATTAATCAAGGGACAAAAAACCCCTCATTTTCATTTACTACATAGTCTTTGGTTGCTGAATGTTTGACTCTATATCCCAAGATTTGATTTGCACAAGGGCTGAGTGTCTCCAGTGCCATTGAAAGTGATGTAAAATGCAGTTTGAACATTTAAACATCCTATATAATATTAAATTGCTTTGAAAAATCATGACCTCTTTTACAATTTTCATTCTGTTCCTCTGTTCTACATTTTCTCATTTGTAGGAATGAAGCTAATATTATTTCCTCTAGCTCAGATTCATTCATCCTGGTAATGGCTGGTAACGAAGACCATGATTATTCAGAGCCAATTGTAATTTTCTGTAGCAGGTGAGATGGATCAGTGGGCCTTGTCTTTTTCTCAGAGGGTATGTCCTTATTTCAATAACAGTATTCACCAGCATCACCTTCCTTGATAAACCTGGGCAGGCAAGTGACACATTAAATTGGTCTACAGCAGATATTTTATTTTGTGGATTTGCAGATACCCAAAAATTTTCCAGCAAGAGTACAGGTATGTGGACTGAACCAAAGCCTTTTGAAAATAAAAACTTTTTTGCCTCTGCTTGCCCTTCATGGATGCATTAAAAATTATTGAGAGTCTTGCAGAGGTCTCTGGGCTGCTGGTTAAAAGCAACTTTAGACACTGAACTTTCTGACTCAGCTCTCTGCAGACATGAGGTTTTCACTGCAGATATCTGCATTGCACAAGTTCTGGAGATAAAAGGAGGTTTTTATGGAGAGCTCTTCCTCCTGAAAATTCAACCTACTTTAATATCTTTATTTTCAAACCACATTTGGACTGCTTTCTTGTTCATTTAATGCACCTTATGTTAATTTAGTTTTCCCATTAGAAACAGGAGCATGCGAAATGAATGTTGGGAATTCTACACAGTATAAAGGAACAACATGATAAGTATAGTTTGATATGTGTATATATATATGTATATATATATATAGTGGAACAGCATTCATTCAAATATGGTTCCCACTGACTGTCCTGCTACCTACACATATCAAAGCATGGACTATGAGGAAGAGATCCTAACACTGTATTAGCTGAAATAGCAGTCCAATTTGGCCATCAATCACAACCTACCTAGAAAACACAAATGTGCTTTAAATAATGCTAGAAGGGAAATAAAGAGAAACAAAAAAGCTATGGGTGCTATTAATTTGAGAAAGGAATCAAAAGGCTAGTTAAATAGCTGTATTTTGCAGTCTCATTTTAAATTATTCATTGCACTTGACCTGCAGGAAGAATGACAAAGCACATGGGATATGGTTTAATTAGCCCCAAACTTTATTAACTTCATTCATCTGGATGTTATCTGGCAGTAATTTGTGCAGTATGGGTTATCATGCCATTTTCATTTTTTATGACTTTTTTAGAGGGGGTTATCTTCAGCCCCATCCCTGTCCACACCCACTGGTATAGGTTCACTGCAGCTGCAAGCAAGTTTAGTGGCCTGTTAATCCCCACATTTTACTTTTGCCAGTCATCTCACACATCACACTGTCCATTGCAACCTTAAAAAATCAGTTTCAGATTCTTAATTATGCTCTGGGGAAAGGCACAGGACTAACACTAAAGTATGACAATCTCCTTAGTGTTCTGCTAACCTGTTCCCAAGTCCCACAAAGTACAGGTGTCAGACTGTAGAAATGGAAGGGACAGCCTCCTGTACCTCAGCTGGAATTCTTCACCAAAATTTCTTACCTGCATCCAATCACAATTCCACATATACTCTTACAATAATACCTAGGTGTCTGAAGAGGATGCAGATGATAAAATTGCTCACTCTGCTTAGTTCTCTTTCCTAATGTTGTGGAGAGTGGACAGGTTCATATATGTCCTGTGCATTCTGGTTTCTCTGCTGTACACAGCGCAATTTTGCCTCAGCCCTAAACAAGACTGCACAAGCCACACTTGAGATTGCTTAGAACTAGAAGTAGCCATAAAGAATGAGACATCCAGAACTAGAATTAACCATAAAGAATGGGACTCCCATTTTCAGCCTCTTTCAGCAAAATATAATCCCTAAATGTCTCAGCTAGTATAAATAAAAATTAATGGAAGTGTCTTGTAGTATTTTCTTTATCTTCCCTGCTTTGTATTTGGTACCTCCAAGCCAAAAGACCACTCCACTCCTGTACTTTAAGTCTCCAAACCTCCAGATGTCCAAGTCTTGCAAGGCAGTTACTTTTTTTTTCTGTTGTAAACAGTCCACAAACGCCACCTGGCATGTGATTGAGTGCAGTGAAAACACATTGTTATTCTGGCATACCTAAACTAACCAGGGACAACAGATGTTCTTTAAAGAATATTAAGATAATTCTTTTGACTTGACTAATGAACTGGCAATTTAAAATTGTTCTGGTTTCCATTTCCATTTCACTGTGCTCATATGCATTTCTGATTGAATCTTTGCTTCACTTGAGATTTTCTTTATGATCAAGTAATTTGAAGGATCTGCTTAGCCCAACATCCTTTAACAAATTTTACCCTGAAGTTCTGACACAGATTTGTGAAGATTTCTATAGCGCACAGCAAAGCCCCTCTGAATAGTAAGTCCTATCCTGAAAGAGAGTTGAGAAAATTCATATTCACTGGGGAGATGGAAATCACTCAAAGTGCAGGCAATCTTCATTAGGCAGCCCAGAAATCTTTTCATTTTTATTCTTAAGTAATAGGTCTCAGATTTCCCTCTGACTCATTGGACTGAAACAAACAGACAAACCTGGTAAATATGAAGGAACTTGCCTCCCTGCCAGCTGTCAGGGAGCTAACCATAAGTTGTTTGGATTTCCTCCAAACAGATATTGCTGTATATGTGTGTTGTTCTGTGCATGGAATGGAACACTTGAAGCATTTGATACTTGATGATTGAACTCCATGCTTTTTGCTTGACTGCGATGGATTTACTGTGAATACTAAGAGTGTTGTTTCCACTCAGTATGCAAGCAAGAAAAAAATGTGAACTGAAGAAATGGCTTCTAATATAATGTTTTATGAAATGGTAGATTTTCACTTAGCAAAATAGAATAGACTATTTCTGTTGGAAGGCACCCACAATGATCATCTCATCCAACTGTGAGATTAATTCAGAGCTAATCAAATGTTAAAGCATGTTGTTAAGGGCACAGTCCAAACACCTCTTAAACACTGACAGACCTAGGGCATAGAACACCTCTCTAGGAAGCCCATTCCAGAATTTGACCCCTCCCTTGGTAAAAAAATGCTGCTCACAGTTCAGACTCTGTTTCCTTGGCATAGCTTTGAACCAGTTCCATGGGTCCTGTCATTGAATACCTGGAAGAAGAGCTCAGCATGTCCCTCTCTATGTCCCCTCCTCAGGAAATTGTGGAGAACAATTAAGGTCACCCCTTAGCCTCCCTTTCTCCAAACTAGACAAACCCAGAGTTCTTAGCTTCTCCTTATAAGACATTCCTTTCAGCCCTGACAGCAGTTTTGTTGACCTCCTCTGGACATGTTCAAGGACCCTCACATCCTTCTGAAACTGTGGGCCCCAGAAGTGCACAGAGCACTCAAGGTGAGGCTGTACCAACACTGAATAGAGCAGGATGATCTCTTCTGACTGGCTGGGGATGCTGAGTTTGATACACCTCAGGATGGCATTTACCCTCTAGGCTGCCTGGACTCACAGTGCTGACTCTTTCTGAGGCTGCTGACAGCCAGCACCCCCAGATCCCTCCAGCCCCTCCTCTACCAATTTATATCTGTGCCTGGCATTACTCTGTCCTAGGCGCAGGATCCAGCATTTTGCTTTGTTTAATTTCATCCCATTGTTCATTATGCAGCTCCAACTTATCTAGACCCCTCTCTATTGTCTCCAGTCCCTCAAGAGGGTCAACAGCACCTTCAAGTTTGGCATCATCAGGTACATGAAGGCAAAAATCTAAGGAGTATATTATAAGTAAAATTTGAAAAAGTAAAGCATGTCACTCTAGGAGAACACACAAAAAGGTCACTTTTGGTATTCTTTTTTTCCAAGGGATTGCCTGGATTTGTCCTCAAACATGTGTACAATTCCACGGAATCTAAAGTAGTGTCTGGCTACGTCTTTCTGAATTACTGAACGTAACTGGGACGACGAAGCTAAAAAACTGGTGAATACAAAGTGAGAGCAACATTCTACCACCTAGTGAGCCTTAAGCATTTGCCTTTAGGTATTTCAGTGTAATCAGTGTTTATGTAGCCTTTTTGAATACCACCAGGTTTGACTTACAGCCCACATGGACAACAAAGTCTATCAAATCTGGTTTCAAAATATACTTGTTCTGAGATTCAAAAAAACTATGGGATGCTGAAAATCTCCAAAGATCACTTAGCGGCACAATAGAGATGAAGATATGTGATGTCCATGACATCTCTTTGTATGGAGCAGCAGTGTCTGATGAAAGTCCTGTTTATGAAATCCTCAGTGTATAGTAATCAGAAAAACACTAGGTACTTGAATGTATCAGAAAGAAATATTCTGATATAGAAAGACTGACAAACATACCCAAGGAGATATCTTATTTCAAGCATTTGAAGGAAAAAGGAGTAAAAAAAATAGGAAGGTTTAGCACTTAATATTCATGAGTAGACTTGTGCAAATAATAGATATTTTGGTTCAGTGGCCTTTCAGAAATGTATATAAATAAAATTTCTTGAGGTCTACTGAACATATTCAATCCCTGTTTTCTTTTTACAATGCACTTACATATTTCTGTTTGACAAAACTAAAATGAGATATTTTGTTTTTTCAACTTCTAATCCCTCTATTTTCTGCCTGAGACTATTAATCAAATAAATAAAACCAACAACAATTTTATTGCTCCAAAATGATTTCTTCAACATTCTTTTTCTTCAGAGTACACTTTAAACACCTCTGCTTACGAATGTTTTATGCATGGGCAAAGAGTAAATATTTGAAACCCTGCTTTTATCAGGAAAATTAAAAAAATAACCAGGAAAACCTACAGGTCCTGAAAAGGTAAACAATGTATATTCAATCCATACACATGCTAAGGCATGTTTCAGTCTTGAGTGTACTCTAGCATGTGTCAAAGTTCATAAGCTAGGACAGAATCAACAACTTTCCAATGAATTAATGGTGCTTGGCTTTGGAAAGATGTAGGCAGAGACTAACCAGGAATCACAGAGAAGTAAAATATTTCGCAATAGTTGTTATAGGAGCTGTAGGAGTGGAGATGAAATGGGAAAAAGTAGATTTTGTAAGTGATCTCTGCAAATATTTTTTTAGGATGAAATACCCAAGTTATTTAGTAACAATAAAGGATGTTTATATTGGCTAGTAAAAATGTGTAAATTTCTAGAAAGTGCAGAATCATAACATTTGTCTTACTTAAAAAAAAAGGTCAATACTGCCTGCCATATCTATTGTTAAACAAAGGCTTGATCTAACAGAAATACTGGGCAATAGAAAAATCAAACTAGTATTGATGCCTTAAGTTTTATCTTTTATATTTTTCACATCCTGTATTGGATGAGTATATAACTCTGAATTTCATATAGAGTGTTGGTAATCTCTCATCACATTTTGGTCAGACTAAACAATCCTTCTGGGCCTGGGAGCCAAGGTCACACCACATGTCTCAGGCCCCAAAAAATATAAACAAAATATGACTTGGGAGGAGCAGCAAACCAGGATAATGTCACTTCATTTCCTGAAGCCAAAATTGGATATGTAACCTCTGATATCCAAATAGACCAAAATTATATCAGTCTGAGAAAACTTGTGACTGTCATCCATCTTGGGAGTAGCCTCTGCCAGGCTTTTGAACTGCCCAAGGTTGTTGCATCTCGGTTTGGGGTTTAGGTTAGGGGTTCTGATCTGTTAACTAGCCGTGTTCTGTGTATCCCTGCGCACCCCCCGTGTTTTCTCTTCCCCCCCCACGCCACCGTGGCTGTTCGCTCCGGATCCCTGACTGTTGAAGCTTCCACTGTCACTCCTGTGACCACTCCCTGTCCTGCCTGGAGGGTTCGGTGCCCGTCACTCCGATCTCCCAACCCCCGTCCACCCCAGAGCCCGGGGTCCGCCCCGGTCACATCCCCATTGGGCGCCGTGGTCCATGTCATCGCCACGGTACCTGCCCCATTGGGCAGGAGGGCCCCTGCTCTCCTCACCCCACCCCCGATATAATCCCGTGCTGCAGAGTGCTCGCAGCCGTTTTCCTCATGCGCCAGCTGGAAGCGGGTCGTGGTGCCTCAGCGCAGCTCCTCGCGGCAATAAAGGACTCTCAGCCTTCCATGTGTGGGGAATCCGGACGTTCCTTCACTCTTTACTGGTGTCTCTTGCTCGTAGTGGCGAGACTCCGCTGGCACCCCTGCCCAGACATCGACACGGAGCCGAGTCCGGAAACAAGCGGCAATCCTGGGTCGTGGAGAGAGGCGGTACCACTCTAGGTGCCAGAGCTGCCCGGGGACTGGGAAAACACAGTGAGATGCCGCGAGTGGTGCCCAATGGTGGGGCCAGGGCCAGCGGAGCCACTGCAGCAGGTATAGAATCATCACAAAGCACTGGGAGCCATGCGGAGAGCCGCCACCAGCGTGGGGCCACACTGCTGAGCCGCCGTCTGTGCTGGGACAGTGCTTCACGCTGGACTGAAAACGGGAGCGAAGCCTCCCCAAAATAAGTCAGTGAACTCTCCACCACCCACAGGGAAGCACATGGTGCTTTCCCCGTGTGGGAGGGGAAATGAAACTCTTCAAGGCCACAAAGAACCGAAGAAGAGAAACTTTCTGAGACTGAGGACCTTGGTGGCAGCTTTTATTTGTGAAGATTCGAGTTTGGTGAGTATTTAGCGATGAGGGGTATCCGGCTAATACTGCACGGGGGTGGGCTCTGCCGCGTTTCTGAGGGTATGGATCACACAGCGTGCAGAGTGAGCGGAGAGCCGCTGGGGTCTTTTGCGTTTTTTGCTTTTTTTTCCCCATTTTTTCTGCACCAAGGGTGAGGTAGCATATACAAGAGTACAAGTAGCATGGGGACCATGCTAACTACCCAACAGAAGGAACTATATTCCCTAGTTAAGGATATCCTCTCAGTGAAGGGCCCCCACTCTAAAGGTTCTGTTAAACAGTTTGTATGATGGCTGTGCTTTTCCTTTCCACATGTAACTGTGGAGGAGTCTCGCAAAAAGGAGTTCTGGGAGAAGGTGGGAGCAAAATTGGTGGAGGGAATTGAATGTAGGGATCCCTCTGTTAAAGCTTGCTTTGCCACCCTCCATTTGCTGATATCGGAGGCTGTAAAGGCAGGGTCCACATGAGAAGCGGGCAGGGAAAGGAAAGAGCCATTGGGCAAAACTGTTGTTTCCCCTGAACCCATTTCCCCATTCCCCTCTCCTACCCCTCTTCCCCCAACCCGTGTAGGCAGGGGGGAGTACTCCGCCGCTCTGAGGCGCAGGGCAGCTCCACAGACGTGGACTGTGCTCCTGGCTCTCCCGAGCTGCCCTGGCACCCCTGCCTTAGCGGAATTAGCTACTCCGCTGAGGAACTGACCCCAAACCCCTTTTCCAATCCCTTTTTCCCAGTTAGAAATCCTAGTTCTGGCACTACCCCGCACTGCTCTGTTCCTTTGAATCCTTTCCTTTGTCGCCTTGAGGAGGCCGCAGCCACGTGGCTAGTGACTCTGTCTTCCCAAGATGGAGGACGGCCACGTGGAAGGGCTTCTTCTTCCCATAATCCCTTTATCTCCTTTGTTCCCTGTATCCCCACCTTTGACCCAACCCCCACCTGCCTCCCAGTGGGCGTGGGCGCCGCCCCCTTGGGAGATCCAGTCATTCCCTCACCCATTGTTCCCCCTCATGTGGGTGTTCCCTCCAGTCCTTTACATGTTCTCCCAGTTGAGTCATCGACCCCGCCCTCTCCTTCCCGGGAGAGCTCTGCCGTCTCCACCCCGCTGCCTCAGGAAGGAGGCAGCGCCTGTCCTGTTCCCCGCACCCAGTCCCCGTCTTCCCATCGGCCCTGGAAATCTGGGTGGGAAGGAAGAGGGGGGAGGGAGGAGCGGGGAACCCTATCCAAATCTTCCCATGGGCCCTGGAAATCCAGGTGGGGGGGAAGAGGAGGGAGCGGGGAGCAAGAGCCCCCATTTCTGCATTCCCATGGTTCCCAGAGAGCCGGGAGGAAAGGAAGCAGTGGGAAGGGGGGCAAGAGCTGATTTCTGAGCATTTTGCAGATTCCACGGATCGGGTCAAAGGGATAATTGAGAGACATGTAGAGGGATCAGAGGTCCAGGACAAGTTCGTCCCCGAGACGACATCCATGAACGCTGACACACAGCTTGAGATCCCTGAAAAGCTCAGAAACCACGTGGTTGCTGTGAATGCCGTGCCTCCAAAGCACGCTGTTCTGAGGCAACCTCCATCAAAACGCCAGTGCTTCCACTGTGATCAGAAAGGACGTTTTTTAATCCAGTGTCCATTTTTGGGGAGGGCACCCCCAGGGATAGTGGGAGGGAGGAGAGGGGAAGGAGACCCCACTTTCCCAAAAAACTGAAACAGGAACGCACATCTGCCTTGCATGAGGACAGAAATAAGGCAGGTCACAGCACCTCAGGGGGGGCTGTGATTTATCAAGTTGTGCAGGTGGTGAGTTACAACATCGAAGTGCCTGTGGGAGCAGCAGATGACCCCACCAATCGGGGGGTGGCATCAAACCGCAGGCGATACAAGGAGAAGAGGAAAAATGCTGCATCCCTCTAAAAAGAAAAATTTCTTCTCCCAAAGCCGCAGAAAAACCCTTCCAATTACCCCAGTCCATGTGTGTCCCCAGTCCACGTGTTGTAATAAAGTTTTCCCAGTTCCCCCACACCCAAACACCCAGAGGAAAAAAAAATCACCCCCAGCATCTGGCCCTCTCCATCTGCAAAAGGCAGCTGTTGCTGCAGCAGAAGCTGAGTGAAGAAGCAGCAACCAGACAAGCAGAGAAGAAGGCCAAGCCGTTGTTCTTCTTTATATATTGAAAAAGAGTGATATGTTGCATCGCAGTTTGGGGTTTAGGTTAGGGGTTCTGATCTGTTAGCTAGCTGTGTTCTGTGTACCCCCGTGCACCCCTTGTGTTTTCTCTTTCCCCTCCCCCGCGGCTGTTCGCTCCGGATCCCTGATTGTTGGAGCTTCCACTGTCACTCCTGTGACCACTTCCCGTCCTGCCTGGAGGGTTCGGTGCCCGTCACTCCGATCTCCCAACCCCTGTCCACCCCAGAGCCCAGGGTTCACCCTGGTCATGTCGCTGTTGGGTGCTGTGGTCCATGTCATCACCACGGTGCCTGCCCCATTGGGCAGGAGGGCCCCTGTTCTCCTCACCCCGCCCCCGATATAATCCCGTGCCACAGAGTGCTCGCAGCCGTTTTCCTCATGCGCCAGCTGGAAGCGGGTCATGGTGCCTCAGCGCAGCTCCTCGCGGCAATAAAGGACTCTCAGCCTTCCACGCACGGGGAATCTGGACGTTCCTTCACTCTTTACTGGTGTCTCTCATTTGTAGTGGCGAGACTCCACTGGCACCCCTGCCCGAACATCAGCACGGAGCCGAGTCCAGAAACACGTGGCGATCCCGAGTCCTGGAGAGAGGCGGTACTCTCTAGGTGCCAGAGCTGCCCGGGGACCAGGAAAACACAGCGAGATGCCGGGCAAGGTGTATCAGTTAAAGGCCTTTATTAAATATCCACTTTTTTCTCTAACTTTGTCCAGTCTCTGTTGTAGGTAGCATCTCCAGGCAGAAGTACAGCCACTCATGTAGTAGAGTGTACACAGCATGTTGTCTGCAACAAGTACATATTTGAAATTAATAAAAAATCAAAAAATTAAAAAATTATTAAAGCCATTATGGCAAAAATACAAGGTATTGGATGCTAAGATAATTAACTCTAAAATTAGCCTTGAATTAATTGGTGATCTTCCAACTTTAATGATTCTATGAGATATAGAGAGAATGAACACGCTTGCATAAAGTGAACAAATTCCTCTGAAAAGCTATTTTGTAAGGAGTATGTTCATTACCACTGGTGACTCACACACTGGTATACTGGTATATATTTATTTTTCATTGATATGAAAAATAAACAGGTCCAAAAAATTAAGATTGGAAGGTATCTTTGGTGCATAAATGTCCTCTAGTGCTCACCTTCTCAAAAGAAGGCAAATTTCAATGGGGGATGAGGTTGCTCAGGGCCCTGTCCAGCTAAATCTTGGATAGGCCACGCCAGGTTGTGTCATCTTGTCCCAGATAGGACATGAATCTCCCAAGGATGAGAAAAGGAAGCTATTCAGTATGAAATTAAACAAAATAGAATAATGAAATTCCCTTCTTATTCTGAACATGACTCAGCTGAAGTGATTTGGATTCTTTTTTTAAAGGCAGTGTACATCAGTGAATATTCTGGGATGACATGTAAGCAATCATGTCCTATTGGGGATGCTTCTGAGCACTGGAGTATCTTAGGCTTGATAACATTGCCTGCTTGATAACACAAAGCACCAAGAGGAACTCCCTGTAGCTGATTCATGGAACAGGAGACACTTCCTCAACCTTTTGTTATTGCAGCTCATGAAAAGTGCATCAAATGCTTTGAATTTATTAGCCTGTAATTCTGTGTCTCCACAGCTACAGACATTTGCACAAAATAGGTCATCACTGTAGTTGTAGCTGCTAATTGAGATACCTTTCTGGCTGATTTAATTGTATCTCGTGAGTTTTTGTATAATCAGTATTTAGAAAGTCTGTATTTAGTGATTACATTTTATTTCATATATTTATACAAGACTTATTATAATGCCAGGTATACAGAGGGACTAGAGCTCTTATTCTTTCATCATTTTCCTAATTAATTGTCCTTTTTGGCTTTACTTTGTACTTCATA
Organism: Anomalospiza imberbis; assembly: GCF_031753505.1. NCBI lineage: Eukaryota > Metazoa > Chordata > Aves > Passeriformes > Viduidae > Anomalospiza > Anomalospiza imberbis. The sequence continues at coordinate 28,496,284 of NC_089681.1, read as the reverse complement.
CCAACCCCCTAGCTTCACACTCATAGCAAGAAGAATAATTTTTAAAAAATTGAATGAGGAACAAGAATATACAAATCTCTCAATGGCCAAAAGTCCAGCATTACAATAAGATATTCACATAGCACCTAAGCTTATGTGCAGCTATGAGAAAATAGGTAGAATCCCAAAATCCCTTAAAAATGACTGGTGGAGGTAGATGTTGTGGAAGGTTGTGGTGTTATATTTTAGTTAAATGGTATGCTCTGTCTCACCCCTCGAAAATGTATGGTTTATTCCAAGCCTGTGATCCTCCCTGCAGTATCCTGTGTCTGTAATCCCATTGGCCCAATCTGTTCCGCGCCCACTTTGAATGTCCCTGTCAAGTGTGCCTGGGGGATGGTTTGCTCTCTCTCTCTTCCCCAGCTCTCCTGGCTGGTGCCCGCTCAGCCCCTCTCTCCCCCTCCCCTTCCCCCCCCCCTCCCTCAGAAACCATGCTGCCTCCCGGGGGTAGGACCCCCAATAAACCTCATCTAATGAGCACCCTCAGAAGCCGTGTGGAGTCTCCTTGCCTGCCTGCTGCCACCAGCAAACTCACAGCCTAGGGCCCCCCCCCCCCCCCCCCCAAAACGCACTGCTACAGAAGGTGAGTCAGAGCTTGTAAGTAAGGTATTAGCAGTTACTCTTTACTCAGTGTTAGAAAGTCTACAAAACTGGGTTGTGGGGACACTTTTCCTGAAATGAATGATACATTATCAGTTTGTCCATTGATATGCACTGTTACTTCCTTCATCAGAATTAATTTGTTCCTACACTTCTAACTGTACTGATATTTACTCAGGTCTTTTATCTTCCCAATTCTCTTTACTGGATTCTGTGCTCAGTATCATCATCAGTGATACCAGGGTAGCTCAAAGAGTAAATGCACTTCTGACTTCAAATGTTATTCATTATTTTTGCATGTGTTTGTCTTTGCTTTTTATTTAATGGAAGTCCGAATCCTGTGTTTATCTCCCTTCTGATTAGTACAGAATAAATGGCAAAGATAAGTGACAGCATTTGACTTTGCCTGTTGAAACAGTTACACAGGGTAGAACACAGGAATGGATGAACAGCTGTTTGAAATTAGACAGTGTGTGTGTGGAAATGGAGATGTGTCTGCCAGGGAATAGAGCATGGTCAGGTCTCAGACCTCTGCTACCTTTAATGGGACCAACTTGCTTCTGGGAAGAAAGTTGATGAATATTAAGTGGCTCATAGAACAAATAAAGCTTTTGGAGAACTGCTTTGAAAAAGCAGTGCTTTCTGGCAAATGAAAGTATACCTCAGTTGCATAATACTGCTACGTCCAGCAGGCTCAAAGCAACACAATAAGAGCAGCAGAGGTATTATATAAGGGACAGAAGATAAATGAAATATTGAATTCAGAACCAGCAGAATGCCACAAAAGGGACATACAATATTTCTATGGGGCCAGATCCTCAGCTGCTGTAATTTGGTATTGTGCCATTGAAGTCAAGCTGATTTATGTCAGCTGTAGTTCTGGGCAGGTATATTTATAACAGGAAGGCATAAATAAAAGTCATACTCAGAGTGCTTGGTAGGACTTGATTTCCCAAAACTGAATGATAAATATAGAGGTTTTACAGTTTATCTGTTCTTTCAACTTACTGCAGTACTCACCTTCAGATAATTTCTGATCTGTCTTTAGCCTCTCTGAATAGCTCTTTCTCTTGCTTCCTGGTGTCCTGTTTCATCCTGATGTTTTCCAGCCTAAGAAATTATTTTCCTGCAGAGGTATAAAGGCAATTGCTAACCTGTCCTCTGTGACCCCTCCTGGTTCATGCAATTCTTTCCTTTAGCCCCACAAAAAACTTCATTGCATTGGGGTCTTCATTTTGGGGGTCGGTTCCTTCCTACCTGATAAAAGGTGCCAACAAAAAGAGAGTGGCCAGTGTTGAAACTAGCATAGGTCAATGTCCGCCAGTACTATAGGATGTATCAGTCTTGTCTGCATGCTGAGAAAGAAATGGATCTTGAAAATCAGTAACTTCCTTCTACTGGTTTTAAGAAGGGTAGTCCTGTGTGAATGCCAGCAGTGTGCTAACAGAACATCCCATAATACACTGCTGCCCCATTGTGACAGAGTACTGTGGGATGCTCATCAGAAAGCCATATATTTGTACTTTAAAAAAAATGAAAAAAAAAAAAAACCCTATGCATGGACTGGTTTGTGTGCAGTGTTTCATGTTTGCGTGGCTTAGCTGAGACAACCTAGACTGCCTGAGAGTCTGCTTTGGTCTGAGTGACCTAAAAAAGAACATAGACAACACTTTCATTTTTGTCTAAATGAGATAGGTTTAGAGGGGATTGTGAAAATTCAAAGGAATACATATCTTTGAAGTATTTTTATTAAATTTTCACTCAGAGAATTTTGGACAATCACTCTAAGGTTTCTTCTTCTAGCAGTCATGGAAATGACACAAAATGTACCATTTACATGCAATTTTGTTTTGACTACACTTAATACTTGATTTTCTATTGATTTACTAATTGTGAGATGAAAATTACATAGCAAGTTACTGAGTATTGAAGCACATTCATATTACTGTTCAAAGTATTTAGGTATGCTATATAGAGTTCTCCAGGTCATATGTTTGTAATAATCTTAGGTGATTGACGAAAGAAATTTTAAAAACTTTCCCAGTATATAGAGTTGCTTTGGAATTAATTACTGAAATTGTATGATTTTTTTTGTTATAACTATTTGTATTTAACTAATTTGCGTTTAGCTACATACCAACTTGAATAACACATGCTTCTTGAATAATGCTAACATGTTTTACTTGATCTCTTGGTTGAAGGCTATTTACATAAGTATTCAAATCAGAGAAAATGAAAGAAAACAAAATCATGAGCTGTAGCATCTCGGTTTAAGGTTTAGGTTAGGGGTTCTGATCTGTTAGCTCGCTGTGTTCTGTGTATCCCTGCGCACCCCCTGTGTCTCTTCCCCGCCCCGCGGTGGTTCACTCCGGGCCCCTGACTGTTGGAGCTTCCGCTGTCACTCCTGTGACCAGTCCCTGTCCTGCCCGGAGTGTTCGGTGCCCGTCACTCCGATCTCCCAACCCCCGTCCACCCCAGAGCATGGTGTTCGACCCAGTCATGTCCCCGTTGTGCGCCATGGTCCATGTCATTGCCACAGTGTCTGCCTCCATTGGGCAGGAGGGCCCCTGCTCTCCTCACCCTGTCCCCGATATAATCCCATGCCTCGGAGTGCCTGACGCCGTTTTCCTCACGCGCCAGCTGGGAGCGGGTCGCGGTGCCTCAGCACAGCTCCCCACGACAATAAAGGACTCTCAGCCTTCCACACTTGGGGAATCCGGACGTTCCTTCACTCTTTACTGGTGTCTCTCGCTTGTGGTGGTGAGAATCTGCTGCCAACCCCACCCGGACATCAGCATGGAGCCGAGTCCGGAAACAAGCGGCAATCCTGGGTCGCGGAGAGAGGCGGTACCACTCTAGGTGCCAGAGCTGCCCGGGGACCGGGAAAACACCACGAGATACCACAATGAGCCTTTTTATCTATCTATTTTTTAAAAAATCTGTCCTCTTAGTCGACTTTCATGTACAGTATGGGGAACCAACAGAGGAAGCTACCTAACACAAACATAAAGATTCTATTACTGTGTAAAACAGACCCATAAATCAGAAAGCCTGTATTGATTAGTTAGCAAATATTTTCCCATAAAATCTGCAAGTCTTTTCAGTTGTTTATAATCCATGTTGGTATAATTTAGCTATAGGGCCCAAGAGGGCACACTGAGAAAAGAAAAGAGAGAAAAAAAATCTCACTCCACTATTTTAGGCTAAAGAAGTCTTTCAACTCTGTAGCTGAATTCAGAACAATATTTTATGATAAACAAGCAGTTACTTGGGATGGAACTCTTGGACCAAAAAAACTCTTGGACCAAAAATTCCTCTCCTCTCCTCTCCTCTCCTCTCCTCTCCTCTCCTCTCCTCTCCTCTCCTCTCCTCTCCTCTCCTCTCCTCTCCTCTCCTCTCCTCTCCTCTCCTCTCCTCTCCTCTCCTCTCCTCTCCTCTCCTCTCCTCTCCTCTCCTCTCCTCTCCTCTCCTCTCCTCTCCTCTCCTCTCCTCTCCTCTCCTCTCCTCTCCTCTCCTCTCCTCTCCTCTCCTCTCCTCTCCTCTCCTCTCCTCTCCTCTCCTCTCCTCTCCTCTCCTCTCCTCTCCTCTCCTCTCCTCTCCTCTCCTCTCCTCTCACCATGTAAATAGTAAGAGCAAGCCAAAGAGTTCACTCTTTCAATGAAGAATGGTTACTTTTCCAATTAGTTATTTAAAGAAATGCATGCATATGTGGAATAAAGAAAAGAATTTGGGGGTGTTTGGGTTTTTAAACATTTTTTTCTATTAGAAAAATATTTCCATTTTTAGGAAGCACATCTTAGTACTATGAAAACCAGAAAATTTCAGCTTACTGTTTTTAATCATGTTGGTAACTTTCTCAGCTGAAAATTATTCCAGGTAATATTTTTATTTATTGATTTCTTATACCACAGTGACTAAACAGTACAGAATGGAGGTACTTCTATTATGTCCTGAAGGAAGCACTTACAGTGATAAAAAATTAAACAGCTTGTTATTTTATAAGCATTTATAACTTATATGGTATCGCAGATGTCCATAAAGTTTTACAAACACGTGGAAGGATCTGTCGATGCTAACAAATGAATTTAAACAGACACAGCACTGTTAAGTGAACAAGTATGCAGGCAGAGCTGAGAGAGAAGAGGCTTTAATACTAGTTGATGCATGTGACATGAGTCCTCAAATCAAAAAGCTTTCATGGCCTATCCATAGGTACAGACTATCATTTCCTGGGCAGCACTGGGAGGTCAGCACCTACCTTCCCCTGACTGAGGATACCAGCTACTGTCATTGGCTAGTTATGATTTCAGATAGGCATTTTTCTGTTCTCTCCTATTTTACTTGTCATTTGAAAGAATTCCTTATAAATATAGGTAAGGGAGTTCTCTTTTAAATGTCTTTTTAAATGCTTGCTGGCAGTGATGTCCTGTCATTGTAAAAAAATGAGTCTGCTTCTGTGTTGGGACTGTTGCTCACAGTGTTGACATCAAATGTCTTGCCTTTTTGGTGTCTCTTGGTTTTTTTCTTTGAAACTTGTAAAACTTGAAGAAGAAGAAGATAAGCTTTTGTTGTGTGTTTGCCCAGCTGTTGCTTTGTTCCATGTCTGGTATTTGTTGAAAAGAAAAATAAAAAAATACACCCCACTCCCACATACCAGTGAGTTTTAAGGATGGAGTAGAAGAAGAAAAAAGAGAGAGAAAGAAAAGAAGGCAGATGAGTGCAACAGAGATAAATTTGTGGGCTACTCAGTCAAGTTATTCAGAAGAAGAGACAGAGGATGTAGAGGTAATAAAGATATGAATTGTTAGAGCAAAAGGGATAACAATCTTGTGATCCAAAGGACTTTATGTTTAACTCAGTTAAATTGCACTGAAGAAAATATATTTTATTACCACAGAGTTGATAGGTACCAAGTTACCCCTGTGACCCTTGTATTACATATGCCCCTTTAAAATACTACATCTAAGAAGCAATCCACAGATAATCCTAGTGTGTGCCTTTCCTTACAAAGTGGCGTGGTATATGCAAATTCTTCTGCTTGTGTTCCTGGGCCTTTGTTAGTGATGTGGAAATCATGGGAAGATGAGAGCAGGCAGTGTTGGAACTCAAATAATGAGGTATTCAGTAAATGAAAATTTTGAAGTAAAATTCTACTTGTATATATATGCATAATGCTGAATAATAAAAGTGCTTTATTTGGTTCTAATGGAAAATCTAATAATATCCTTAGGAAAAATACTTTCTGTTCTGTTAGTAAGAGTCTAACTAACTATTATGTCATTGTAAAATGGCTTCAGAAGTTGAGAAATACATCAGTGAGTCACCAGAACAGAAACTGTGGCTGCAGGAAAAGGACTGAAAGAAGAGAAATGGAAGAATATAAATTTTTGAATGTGGTCCTGCCTGTAGCTTGCATCTGACATGCCTAAGGCAGTGCTCCCTGAGAGTGACTGCAGAACTGGCTGTGATGCTTCTGCTTCTGTCAGAAATTTGCTTTCCTTAGTGACAATTACATGAAAAGCTCATGTATTCTGCTCTCTGATCTCGCTGTGCTGCTGTAACCTTTAGGAAAGGCTACAGCATGAATCCTGGCCAATACTTGATGTAGAGGTTAGGCTAGAATCCTTTAACTTGTGTCACTAGTCTGTCACTGACTGCCAAAGAGTCCAGAAGCATGAGAAAGAAACTGCTTCAATGTTTTTCAATTTACTATAGGAAAACTCATCTTTTCATGTGTCCATTTAAAATTCAGAAAGCATATGTATTTCTCTCCATAAGCACAGCTTGGAGTAATATTAAAATTTTTTTCATTTAACTTGCATATTTCTCTCAAATTATTTCTTGTTGATCTGCCATACTCTGGGGGTTCTCTTACTCTGGAGTCTACAGCCTTTTGTCATCCTATATACACACAACTTCAATGCCTCATAAAAAAGCATATCATTGAGATGAGAGCCTGGCAATCATTTACCTAGATCTTTGCAGCTTTACTCTCCACTGCTCACTCTTTGTTTGTCATATTGATTTTGTATTTTCAGTCACCCGTTGGCCTTGAGGAGGATGAATGATTGTGTATTGTTTACGTTGCAGTAATGCCTTGTGGCAATGGCAATTCAGTCAGAGAGCTGGACCCTGTACAAATGTCCAGCTGGATGGATAAACCCTGAAAGAACAGTCTGCCAGAAAAACAACAGTCAAAACAGGTAAATAGGACAAACTTTCCTACATCCTGCAGGATAAACTCCCATTGGTTTTGTTAAAATAAAGAATAAATCAGTGCTGACATAGTGAAGTGGTGAGAGGTTCAGAAGATAAGGATTTTAATGAATTTTAGGAGAGAAAATGAACTAGATTTTAACTTTATCTCATTAAAGGAACACAGAACTACAAGTGACTGGCTTTGTCACAGTGTCTTGTCCTTGTCAAAGTCTTCTGGCTGCCCCAGTCAAGCCAACCTTGGCATTTTAACCCCTTTGATTATGTGAAGTGTCTTTCTTTTAGTAAGTAAACATGAAGTCACTGGAGAGGACTAATTTTTTTTTTTCTCTTCAGGAATGAAAATATCTCCATGGAAGTCCTGCATATGTACTTTGGTGCCTTCTAAGTTGTATCATTGTTCCATGACTTTGAAGATGACTCCAAAATTGAATGTGCACCTCACAGGCACCTCTGACAGGTGGGATTTAAGGCATAAGAAACATTTTATATCAGCTGCTCTGTGGCTTTTCTGCTTTCCTTTTCACTTTGGGTTTGTCAGAAAGAAGGAAATGTCTTTCTGGTTTAGATCTTAGTTATGTGAGAAGACACCTTTTCTCCCCTGTGCAATCTGCAGATGTTGAGGTAGTCTGCCAAGGGAGCAATCTCTGGCTTGAACCATCTTGAAACCAGCTGATCATGCATCTGATCTTCACCTATGCAAGTGGCTTCCTCTGTTGATTAGGTGTATTCCACATCACATCAGTGTGCCGGAGAGGTAAGGACTGTACTCAGATTCTGATGGCATCAGTAGTGTTGCTGTGTGGATATGATCGTGCATGTGCTCACCAATAGAGGAAAGGGAGTGTATATGGATTATGCTGCCTTGTTTCGGGGCACAGCCAAAGGATGCAGCCTCAGCTGAGCAGAAGGATGAACAAACTGTCGAGCTGGTTGATGACAATTTTTGTTGTTGCTCTCTGGAGCTCCCAGTGAACATGAATATCAGCTAATGCAGGGAATCAGGCTACAGATGTAATGGAATCATAAAATCATTTAGGCTGGAAAAGACCTTTAAGATCATTGAGTCCAACTATTACCCCAGCACTGTCAAGCTCAACATTAAACCATGTCCCTAAGTGCCATATCTGCACATCTTTTAAATACCTTCAGGGTTATTTACTCAACCCTGGGCAGCTTATTCTAATTCTTTGCTCTTGCAGCAAAATTCTTTTCCTAATATTCAATCTAAACCACCCCTGTCTAGAGTAGAGGCTATTTCCTTTTTATTATCACTTGCCACTTGCAAAAAGAAACTGACACCCACTTTTTTACACCCCCCTCAGGCAATTGTAGAGAGCAGTAAGGTCTCCCCTGAGCCTCCTTTTCTCCAGGCTAAACAATTCCAGTTCCCTCAGCCACTCCTCATAAAACATGCATTCCAGATCCTTCCCCAGCGCCATTGCCCTTCTTTGGACTCACTCCAGCACCTCACCATCCTTCTTGCAGTGAGGGGCCTAAGACTGAACGCAGGATTTGAGCTGTGGCCTCACCAGTGCCCCATTAATTGGAGGGGGACAATCACTGCCCTGGTCCTGCCCTCTGCACACTCAAAGCAGACAGCCAAGAGAAGCTGTGTCCTGCAGAAACTGGCCCTGCTTGTGCGAGGATCCTTGCCCTTGGCAGTTAGTGGGAGCCTGCATTTGGATGGTTTTTGAGGAGCCTTTCCCAATGACCAGAACTGCAATTTAGAAAATTTCCTCATAGTGGATCAACCATCTTTTTCAGATGGGGATAGAAAAACCATCTTTCACTTTGGGGATAGAAAGTGTAACCCTAAAATCTGCTCTGGAACAGTACTGAGAAAGGAAAACCTGCAGTGCTTAACTATTTAATTTTTTTTTTTGTTTTTTGTTTCTTCATGTGTCACTAATCTTTATCAAGCTGCTCTTCTGCCTCGGGTGAATCATCTGAGATGTAGTTATGAGGTAGAGCCCTCTCTGAATTTTGTTGCCTTTTTCCATCAGTTTTGTTAGATTCCAAAGTTAAAGACTGCCACCTGGGGAATCTCAAATTGCCATTTACTTCCAATGTGTCATTTCTAGTTAGTTTAGCTGATAAAGCATCCAAGTTTGCCCTGGAGAACACACCTAACACATCCTAGAGGTTGCTGCTGATAGCAAACTCACTACTTCTTGAATGCTTATCTGCTAGTAACTTAATATTGATACATGTCAACAATTTGGGAGGATGGGAGTTAGTAAGTGAACTTCTGATTCTAAAACCACAACTACATGCATAATCGACACTGTTAGTTTCAGTCTGGTTGGCAAATCTTGTCATAAATTGCCACACTTTCTTTTTCATTACACCAGAGTGATATTTTCTCAGTGTGAGGATTTCTGCACCTCACTTTCAGAAATTTGACACCACATCTTAGTGGAAGGTTAGCCATCATGTTCAGATCACTTTTCTGCAGCTGTCATTCCAAAGACATGCTAATTTCCATAGCTAGTTGAAGTTAAAATATTAATCTAGTTATTGAAAAATAATGGATGTAGAAAAACATGTACATGGTTTCTGTGTGTTCTGAAATCTAAAATGCCTAGAGCTGCCCTGATTCCAAGTTCATGAGTCATCTAAACTCAAGCTGTAGAAATTCCAGGGGGCATGTTGTTAAATAATTCATTAGTGATGTAATTTTCCTGTGTATCTCATTAGCAAAACACTGCAGGAAAGAATTAGGGAAAAGAACCTAAAGCAATCCTAGTCCTTTTTTTTTTTTCCTTCTAGAACTGTCATATCTAAAGAATTAATTTATAAGTGATAGGATAACAAGTTTGTATTAAATTATGGCATGAAAATCTCTGTCAAGTGATGAGAAAAATTAAGAGAATGCTTTCTGCTTCAAGTCCTGTAACCCAATATGTCTTGCACAGTCTTCTTTTGCAGATTGTAGGTATGTAGGAACATGTATACCCACTTAATTTAAAATTCTATATGTATGTGAAGGCTGGGAGAGATCTCTTAATTTTCAAGAAAATATGTCCTGTGCCTTTGACAAATAAAAAAATTAAAAATTACATATATAAACAAAAAAAAATTACCACTTGTTCTCAAAGTTATTAAAGACTTTTTATTATCTCTAGCACTGTGTAATAGTCGAGTAAGCAATCAGGTTATGCAAATAATAATCTTCTTTTATCTGGAGGTATGCATCTGTAATTAAGAATGTCAGTCACCTTATCTTATAAACAGTCTGTTCTCAGTACACAAATATGGGATCTGGTGCAGATGTGTCTGTGTATGCCAGAGCACCAATATATCATTTTTGCTGCATCTAAAGCCTGCAATTTCATGCGTAGCACTTGGCATTGTAACCATGGTTATCTCCAGTTAGATGCAGAATACAGAGGCTTCAGCAGATGGGTTTTTTACTTGGACCCCTGGCATTCAAACACCAGAAAATCTCCAGAATATAAAACCATAGCATATGGTAGCTATATTAGTATTATTTACTACCAGATATGTGAGAATTATACTTTGTTGGAGTTTTTCCCTCAACTTCTTTACAAGCCAAGAGGACTGTTAAGTCATTTGTAAGAGAAATGGACTTCTTTTTCTGTGAGAGTTTTCCATATGTAAGAAGTAGAAGCTAAAAGGTTCACAATAATTTCTCTAAATTTGAGGCTAAAGTGACATGTTATCTGTAAGCATGTATATTTTCAAAGGCTTGGTTACCTTTTTTAATTTTTACTTTCGGAGAAACTAGCATCTTGTTTCAAAATTTTTAGAAAATACTGGAAGTTCACAGCATTGATATTAGCCTAGAATTTTCTACATTTTTATGGGGCTCCATATGGCAGTGTTTGTTGAGCAGAAAGAATTTACAGCAGAATAAATTAAGCAGATGACCAGTGCACCTTTACAAGTTGAAATAAATTACTCCGTTTCTGAGAAATGTGTGTGATTGTTTTTACTTTCTGAAAATTGAATGCTTATATGAATTGTCTTACAGTTTTAACTTGCTAAATGCAAAGAATTTTCTGTAAACCTAATGTGTTCTGTGAAAAAGTGTAATAATGTCAATCCTTATCCTCAAAGAATTTTCTTTTTAATTTCCAGAAAATTTGTACAGGCTTGAGTGGGCTGGATATTTTTATTAGGAGTCTCCAGATGCCAGCATTATATGTTATACATATAATATAAACATTATATGTTTTCCATGCTGCAGCTTAAGAACATTTCTTGTCAGGAACAGAAAGAAGACATAACATCCTTCCAAAGTAAAATTGGATTATGCTCTTAAATGACAATATCTACTATAAAGAAAAAACATGGGGTGAGCATTAGCTCAACCTTTCAAACAAAACCATTTACTCCATATCTGTTATTTTTATTCATTTGCTGTAGCCCTGACCTGGTAAATGGAGGTTACACTGAAAATTGTACTTAATAACTGCTACTGTTATTCACCATACTCAATACTGAATGGGTGAGACACGTTGGAAACGTCACCAGAGTCAAGAGTCAATTCCAGAAGCATTTGAGACCCTTGGCATGTCTGCCACTGAATTTTGTGGAGAAGCATGGTGAGCATGTGTACTTGTCAGCATTCAAAGCAGCTGGCAATGTAGCCTGCATTGAATCTCTGCAGGTCTGAGGAGGCAGCATGCAGCTTGGGAAGAGCCAAGTCTGTTCTGCAGCACTGGAACAGACATGGAAAGGCGTTGGAGTAGCTAGAGCTGACCCACTTGCAGTCATGCATGGAAAAATCCACAAGCACTTTACATGAGGTCACAGATGAAGAGTGGTTGTGGTGTCTGGAAGGGAAATGTGGCACTAAGTTAAAAAAGCCTGGATTAAAGAAACCATGAGGAGTAATTTTACTGCTTCAGGATTTTTCTTAGGGCTGAGTAGTGAGGGACAGAGTTTGAATGTAATGAAGCAACAGGAACAACAGCTGGAAATGTCAACTAGAGAAGACAGAGAGACAGGTTCTCCTACATCTTAGTCAAGTGCAAAACCCCACAGGGAAATGCAGGATTCTTTTCAGGTTTTAATACATTCCTTTAAAATGTGGCATATCCAGCAGATCCAGTTCCACCATGTATTTGTGTTATTTGTGTTATGGTACCAAAGCTAAAGGCTGCTTTCACAGCAATTCCTTTATGCTGAGCAGATAAACTATCAAAAAGCTGATGCCTTCTTCAAGAGCTTACAGACATGAGATATAGCAATAGATCTCAAAAAATAAGGAGAGAACAAGCAGAAAGGGAAGGTTTTCACATAGATCACAAGGGAAATATGCAGTGTTCCACAAGGTTGACATTTTCATCATTCATGGAATAATGGCTATAAAATGAAAGAGGAGAGACATAAGTTAGATGTTAGGAAGGGATTTGTTATTGTCATGGTGGGGAGACACTGGAACAAGTTGCCTAAAAAAATTGTGGATGTCCCATCCCAGGAAGTGTTCAAGTCTGCTGGATCGGTCCGTGTCTCACAAACAGGATGGGACCCTGACTGTTTGCAGACTTAGGATTTATTATTTGTCTGTATCATACAAGCAAAAAATAAGAGACACAGAGAAACAACAACATCCATGCAAATCCAGATCAGAGAAAAGATGGCAGCTTATGCAAAACCTTTTTCTACATATTCTTTGAACCAATAGCGTATAAGGAAAGGTGTAAAGTCATTATACTCTAACCAATAAGAAAAGCACCCACGTGGGTTTAACATTAACAAAAGGACTTCTATGAACCTCAAACAATACACTGTAATTCATTATTTAAGACTGGAACTTTTTCTATCTTTGCAAAGCATATATCTAGGGCTTTTCACATCTTGAGCTATTAATAAGTTCTTGTTCTTTCTTGTTCATTATGATAAATATAAATGTATTCACTTTGTTCTTAACTTCCTAGCTTCCCGTGAGAAGGTTTTGAAATTTCCCAGCCTTTCTTAGCTTTATGTCTACTTTCTGGGGCTTTTTTGCACTTTCTAAAGTCTTTTACCTCTTTATATTCCTATATTCAAGGACAGGTTGTGGTTCAAGACCCAGTGTGCGGTTTAGTACCTGCTTATCTTTCAAACATGCAAACCTTGCTTTGTTTCACTTCATTTGAAAATTTAAAAGTTGTAGGATCTTCATTACAAAATTCAGTAGGTTTTGAAGTAAGCAAAAAATATTACACATTGTGATTGGAGTCCAATGGTCAATATGTCCTGGAGCCAAACCCTCAAAATTTGGTTTAGATTAAGGTAATGCTTGGTGGAATTTTATAGTGAACTAGCTCTGGACTATGCTTTTCTGTTCAAATACTGAAATTGGCTACACCCTACCTCTTTCATACAGACTGTCTGCAATGGTAAAGAGGGTGTTGACACTTTGAGATGAATTTTGCTTTGAATTTTTGAATTTATCTGAACTTGAATTTCAAAGCAAAACTCAGAGTGTGTGAGATCAAATAAATGAAAAAACAGAAGTCTGCATGAATCTCTGTAACATGAAATAACTGAGTCCTTGCACAGATTTGCTTACTATCTAAAAATAGTTCAATCTCATCAATTCAGAATCGCCTGTGATAGCAGAAGGAGTGATATAAAGACCAAGAAACACATGAGAAGCTAAGTCAGAGGCTTGAAAGGAAGGCAAGGAAAAAGAGACACTGTAACTGTGATGTGAACTTTGTCCCTCCTTGAAATGGCATTTAAGTGACTGTGGTACTTTCTGTAAATGGATTATCGGGCACCCTCCTAAAGCTTGTGTGTACCTTCTCTGGGTGATTGAAGTGTATGTGCTATCCAGGAAACAGACTAGAGTGTTTTTTGCTTTTTATTTTAAAAAGAACAAAAATTATTATGTAATTATGGTGGAACAAAAACAACAACAAAAACAAAGGAGAACTGTTTATTAATTTTAATAATAATAGCAGTCTTCCATAAGTAGTTCAGTACTGAAGCTGTTGCTGTTTGAAATAGCTTCATTTGCCTGTGAATCTGAGGCAGCTACCATCAAATTATTTATCTTTTTTTTTGCTGGGTAATCCTTCAGCTGTTGTTATTTACATAGCAGCCTAAATTACATTTGCTGCCTTGCAAGTGAAAAGACAGGTCACCTGCTGCAGCCTGAATCCAGCATACACCAGGAAAGAAAATAAGGATGCAGTGTAGAAAAAATGAGACTTTTTTGATAGTTAAATCCTGATGCATTAAATACTTCCCTTTTTTTAAAGCTGATTTCTTCCATCCCTTTTAGTTCTTTGAATAACTTTTAGTAGTGTATGCAAGCCCTCATTAATTTTTTTGTTATTTTGCTCCAAATTTGGCCAATATTTGGGTACTTATTGACATTTCAGACGGCTGATTGTTGAACCTGGGTTGTGTGTAACTGTTTGCAGGGTCAGGACCTTTTTCCAGACATTCATCTTTTTCATTCTTCTATCACAGATGGTTGAACTGGTTTCTCAATATTTTTTTAAACAAGTGTCTAATATTTTCTGTCTAGTATTATTGACGAATTCCCACTTTTCTTTTGACTGACTGGTCTCTTTAGTTTTTTAAGAACACCCTCTTAATTTATTATACTTTTGCTATGAGAATATCCTACTGATTTAAAATGCTCCTAACTATTATTAAGTTTGGTCTTCTGGTCAGACTTTCTGGTGTTTTGTTTGTTTATTTTTAAATTACAAATAAAATTTCAGAAATCATACTCTAAATGAGATATAAGCCAGATTTTTATTTTCCTTAATTTTTCTGTCTGTTGTATTTTTCATTTCTCCCACTTCTGTAACTCAGGGAATTTTTAGTGTTCTGCTACTCTTGCAAATCATCAATGGCTTTACTAACTAGACAGCAATGACAGCAAAGTCTCTTCCAGACAACAAAAGAATATATTTTTAGTTCTTGCACACAAAATTCTGTACAGAAGAACTGGACTGTACATATATAACTACTGGTAACTGTAGGATGAGAACTTCCACATTCATTATCAGTTTGTACAGTCAGATGTGAAATATCTCAGGACTTAGGTATTCATTTGCAGCACAACAAATAAAATGCCTGATTTTTTTGAGGATTTCAAATAACCCTTAAAATGTAAGCAATATTTATTGAAGACTATATAAAACTGTATAATTCCTTGAAAAACATGCCAAACATATTTCCATCCTTAGCTACAGAGTAATCTCAGATTCATATGCAAAGTGAGGCTGTTTAATGTTTACCTTATGTTATATGCCATGAGAAGTTGGAGTCACAAAGCAATGTGAGGGACAAAATCTTCAAACCAATTTTTTTGTTTTACTCTCTATATTGAAAATATATAAGCCAAAGACATTTCCTGTGGTGAAGCAGCAATCATAACTTTGGATTTATGTTATTATGACCAGCTGGAAAATTTAGTGAATGTAGCCAGACTTCTAATTGCTATCTTAGACCTTGATCCTTATCATTATGGTAATCATTTTACTATAGCAATCAATCAATTAATATTTCTTCCCCACACAATTATATTTCTATTAGATTAATATGTGTTTTCAAGGTACTGTTCTGATAACTGTTTTTTCATTTATTTATTTATAATTCTTTATTTAAAGAATTCCTGACTGTCCTTAAGTACAAAAATTAGCATCAAAGAAACATAAAGGTACACAATGAAATATTCTTCACTGTTACAGGATGAACCCCTCTGTTCATAACCCAGGGAGCCTCAGATCCTGTGAGGGGCAGATCTATCTTGGGCCAGGCAGCCTGCAGGTCTGTCCCATAGTGCTGGAGCCTGCAGATTTTGGGATGATGTGGTGGATAGCACTCCTGCACTGAGCAATACATCGCTACAAATCAGTGGTACCAAATGTAATACTCTCATGCTAATAGCAGCCAGCAGCTCTGGGTACCAAGAAGCTTTCCAAGAAGCCTTTTTTTTTTTTTTTTTGTAAATGAAAGACTGCAGAATTTATAGGGGTTGATTCTGCGTGCGTGCGTGTGTGTGTGTGTGTGTGTGTGTGTGTATGTGTGTGTGTGCATTCTGGATCCCAAGAAGCTTTCCAAGAAGCCTTTTTTTTTTTTTTTTTTTTTTTTGTAAATGAAAGACTGCAGAATTTATAGGGGTTGATTCTGCGTGTGTGTGTGTGTGTGCATTCTGTGAAGTGAAAGTTGTCTGGAAAATGAAAGTTGATTGAAAAAATGGAAATTTCTTTTCCCATCATTCTGCTTTAAATAGTTCAGATTCTACCAAGATGTCACTTGTTCTCAGTTATTTTAAAGCCAAGCATTCAAGGGAACTGGGCTGTTATATGGCTATTGTGTTGTTACTTTCTTTGGAAAGCCTCACATGTCAAAGTCTATACTTCCACCTGTAAACTTAAGAAAATTGAGGACAAGTTGTCGGAACCCAGAATGTCCCGTGGACACTCTTGGGTGTTCTAGGCCTAGGTCAAAAGCATTTGAAACACTGGAATGCAGCCACAGACCCCTGTGGCTTTGAACTTGATCCATGGAACAATTTACCAACCTCACAGGAGGAACAAGAAATCACAGAAGTTTAGATATTATAGTAGAAGTAGTCACAAAGTGAGAGGAAGAATTTTTGAGTGCTGTACAGGGGGATTTTAGGCCTTGTACAGAGGGGTCTGAGTTTTGTACATGGGGGTCAGAAGTTCTAAGATGGAGGGACTTGGGTGTGCCCTGTCCTCTTTCCTTCTTCTTCCTAACCTCCATGTTCTTGGCACTCACAGATTGGTTTAGAGTAGAAAGTCACTGTTCAATATAGGTGATGGGCATTGGGGAAAAACTATAAACATCTAATACGCAATGTATGATATAAAAGAAGGCACCAGCCCCCTGGGTGTCGGAGAGAGGGTGCGGAGTGTGCCTTTGCCTGACTGCTGGATGGACCGCAGCAGCTAAGGGAGAAATCTTTTAGATAACATACAATAAACTACTTGAGACTGGACGACTGAAGACTACTGAGTCTTTCTTAGGAAGCTCGGGTTGGAGGAGAGACTTTTCCACCTTTCCAGGCCACCCCAACCAGGAGGTGAGGCCCGACAACACAACAACAGCCCCCACACAAGTGAGTGGTCAATCCTGCACAATCAGATGAAAGAGTAAAACTAGATATAGTACTTATTTCTGTAAGAAAACAGCAAAGTCCTGACAGTCAGCGATGGAGTGTAATGGACTGGAGGATGAAAGCTGAATAGTCAGAGCTAAGCAGAGTCAACTTGTTTCTCTAATTTAGAATGCTTCAAACATTTTCTTTTTAATTTTTTGCTAAATTTCTAAAAGCAGCAAAAAGACAAATGGATTCTGGAAGAGAGCTGAGCTGAATAACTGTGTTGTATTTGTACAGAGAATCCAGAGCTTGAAATCCCTTCAGAGGTGGGCACCATGCATTTTCCCAAATATATTAAATCATACAACCATTTAATGATTACCTTACACAGAAAACTATGTGAAAATAAAAATTTTAAGCAATGTGATATATAGACAAAACCTTCAGACATTTTTAGCTACATTTTTAGCTTAGATTGACTCTCATACCAGCACATTAACCTCTGAACCTCTAAACAGGGCCTAATGAAGGCAAGCATATGTTAGGAGAAAAAGTATTTTTGTCTTGTAGGAGAGAGATTAAAACAATAGGCAATGACCATCACATCCTCCAGACAGAATAGGTAAAATGTGTTTCAGGGCTTGGGGATTGAGTTTCTTCCTGTGACCAGCCTCACCTGTGATTAATCCCAGGTGTCAAGGGATTTGGTGTGATGCTCCTTGTCGGTCTCTTCCAGCTCACGTTATTTTAAATCTATGAGTGTGGCAGATGACAGAACCATGTAACTAATAGGGAAATAGTACTAAGGTTCATCCCTAACCCACAAGACTGATGGTTTCTGAAGGTCATGCAAAACAAATGAAACAAACTTGAAAACAGATCTCCAATGTCTCGAACCTCAGTGTGGCCAGGCAAGACGATTTTATCTTTTCTCAGTCTTTACTTATGAATTGAAAATTTGATAGCTACTTGTTATTTTTTTTTCTTCCATGTCTTTACCAAATTGCACTGCTAATTATTAGTTAAGGGCATCTGCACTTGATGTAGATACTCTTTACAAAATATGTGCAAGTATTAAAATGAGATGTGGGGCAGCAGTGCCAGTGCACCATGAACAAAATAAATGGTGCAAACTAAGATGCTGAGCAATATATTTGCCTATTTTTGACAGCAGCAAAGGAAAATTTTTATATACATGTTAGTATATAAACAAATTACTTCAAAGATTAGTATGTACTTTTTTTTTCCTGTGTTGGACATTGAAAGTGAATGTTATATGCAAATCCTATTTATTTAGATCCTCAGAGCGCTTTCTAAATTATATAATCAATGCCACTAGGTAACACATTCTCACTAGTTTTGAAACTAAGCTCTTATACATCAGAGTGACAAACTATTGAATCATTTTCTAGGTGAATATATTTGCATCTATGAGAATATTTTGGATAATAGCAGCAATTTTCCACTTCTGCAGTAGTTAATAAGTTCAGATATTGATGTAAAATTCATTGAAAAAAAGATTGCATTGCTTAATCACATTCTTGTGAGGATGTAGATACAAAAGGATAAAGGTCTTATCATAGTGCATCTAATTCCCCACAGGGAAAGAAACTGTGCTGTTCTCCAGTACATGCACATTCACAGATATATTAGAGTTGTGCTCACACTGAGAAAGTCAGTAGCATAAATATTTCAGTAGAAAAATACACTTCTGACAGAAATAATGCTGGTATAACCTCTGTATATGTGCCAGACTCCACTGACAACAGCTTTTTCCTGATTCCCATGATAACAACATCAATAATCGTGAAATCCTTTGGAACTAATGTGGCATATGAGTGTAATTCTGAAGGACAATCACTTCACTGGCTGAGGATAATCTACAACAAGGTGATTGGGGCATCTGGCTGCATTAACAGCAATGCAAGTAGATGCTGTGGATAGAAATGAATGTATCATCCCCGGTCCTGATTATTATGTCACTCTGAAATATACTTTCAGTATCAATGGGCTATTTTAAAGGTTATCAAAACTTCATCATGAATGTTTTCTGCGGAACCCATAATCTCTTTTAGAAGGCATATATGTGAAGACTTCCAAGTTTTAGTCATGCTCTATTTCTTGTTCTGAAACTCCAGATAAATGGTTTAGAGAATATTTACTCTATTTTAGTGATGGGGAAAAGAATTAAAAAAAGAGATATCTTGCAGCATGTTTTTTTCCATTTTAGATATTTTTATTCATTACTTCTTTTACTATCAGAGAAAAAGGAGTCCCAGTCTTTTCAATCCTTCTTCAAATAAGTTGTTTATATGTTTTTGTGCTAATTATTATCATTCCTCTCTAAATCCAGTCTTTTCACATTCTCCCATCAATTTGGACAGTATAAGAGCAAGGTATTTCAGATGCTGCAACTCTGGTTGCAACACCTACTGGTGCTGTGACTTTGCCTGCAATGTTTTTGTTCTACTCCATTTGCCCAAGAACTCATCTTTTTGAAATGCGATTTTGTATTAAATGGAAATCTTTAGTGGGCTAGAAACTGAGTCCATCATTTCCTAAACTGCTATTGTTAATATAAAACAGTAAGTGCAAAAGTAATTCAGGTTTCTTTTCCAATTGTTGAGTGTGTCTATATCTCTGGAAATCACTATTCTGAGAAGACTCCTTGAACTTGAAAGGATAGCAGATAGGCTGGTTATGACAATTGCATATCATCTTCTAAGGTATATTAGCCATAGACTGTACTCACACTTAACAACAATTACAGCTAATTACATTTGCTGTAGGCAAAGTATTCCATCATGGTCAAAGACCTTGCTGACACACACAAATCTGGCAAAGGTGTCTGGGATTGACTTGAGACCGAATGAATGCAACTTCTGCCTCATCTCAGGGATTCTTTGAATTTATGCTGACAGATACCAAATGCCTCACATATTCTATTGCTTGACTCTTCTGTATGTTGTTCCATGAATTACTTCCTCAGAAAGTAAGTACAAGCAGAAATCTGACTCCCAATTTTCCATTATTATTTGAATGATGGTTATTGGGTCATGCTGTTTAGAAATGCCATGGGAAATTTCTAATAGTTCTATACAAGGCTTTGAAGTTTCCCCTCAAGTCTTCTTTTAGGAATGCTTGGCTAAAAACTGTGACATGGATGGACAAAGGTTAAATGCTACAACCTTGACTAATTCAAAATTCAGCAAAATGAATCGTTGTCCCTGGATTAAGGGAGAGAAATAGAAAACTAGAAATATGGGACCAAACCTGAGTTTGATAGCAATATTAGTGAAAAGCTATCTATATATGGTAGATCCTTTGGTTGTTGCAGAATAAATCTAAGCAATGATTACATGTTTCTTACCTAAAGCAGATACTTTCAACAGGAATGGAAATATATGAAAGCAAATCTAACAGTTTCTAAGTATTACACTGGAATTGAGGTCACACCTTGAAAGGAAGACAAATATTCAACAAGAAAAGGAATGGATGATAGTTCACTAATTTCTTCATTTGAAATTCCTGAAGTCAGGGAGTTGTTCTCCAGATGAGATACAATTAAAACATGCAATATTCCTGAAAAAACTTAGTCTATTTCATAGTAGCTTATGTCAGAGCTGGAACTGAGAGTTGACTGAAACTGCAAGAACATTGATATATATCAGGGAATGCAGCAATCCAGCTTTACTAAGTGCGGTCCCCCTAAGTGCATGTAGGGCACATCCTAAAGAACTTCTTCCCATTCCAGTGTTATTACCTACCTGCACAGTGTCCTTGCTAAACACTGCCAGTTTGTCAAGTGTCAGAGAGTAAAGGTGGGTGACATCTGACAATTTGAGCTTTGCCCAGCTGCAGCTCTGGCAAAGCAGCACACATGTTGCAGCTGATGAGAGGCACAGAGTCTTACCTGGCCTCACCTGAAGCAGAGATTACTTCACTTAGGTTTTATTTTGCAGTTTACATACCATATTGGAAGGCAGAGTGGCATGGTTCATAAAGAAACAAATAAAGAAGAACCAAATTGAAAATATTAGGGGGTTGGAGTTTGGATATAAATTTCAGTGGAGTTAGAAAAGATTGAAGACTTGGGGATGGGGGCATTAATGATGGTGGAAAGACAGCACTCCTTTTCCAATGCCAGCTGCTTCATAGAAATGCTCTTTTCATGCAGGTCTCACTTCTGGAAACAGGAAGAGAGGGAGTTCCTGAGAAAGTTGGTAATGAGATTGAGAATCTTAAATCTAGTGCTGTGAAGTAATAACTAGACATCCTTAGGTTCTACAGGTGGTAGGAAAATTACATTGCAGCAAAACCATGGCAAGAG
The DNA here is from genome assembly GCF_031753505.1 of Anomalospiza imberbis. Classification (NCBI taxonomy): domain Eukaryota; kingdom Metazoa; phylum Chordata; class Aves; order Passeriformes; family Viduidae; genus Anomalospiza; species Anomalospiza imberbis. The sequence continues at coordinate 28,475,054 of NC_089681.1, read as the reverse complement.
GGCAGAAGATTAGGAACAGCCCTTAAAGGGGAAGCAATTAAGGAAGGATTCATGAGAAAGTTTTTTCCAATAATTTGTGATCTGAGTGTCCCAGGCTACCAAAATCTGATTAAACTGCAAATCTCTCACTGGTATATCTCCCGATGTATCCAGGACATCTTTAATGTTTTCTCTTGCTGTCACTTCTGAGTTTATCACTGCAGACACATTTAAGGAAAATTGGAGAATATTAATTCTTTTATATGTTTAGACCTGTAAAAAGCTTTTCTTATAACCATTAGCTTTTCAGTTTGTCTCCTTTTATATATTTTTCCTTGCTCCCTGTATTATAATTTCCCCCAGAAGCATTGCCCAATTTTTACTGCTTTGCTATGATCTTATAAATCTGATTTTTCTTTATTTTCTATGTTTCTGCTCTGGCAATAACATATTTTTTCCTGATGTGAGGTAGGCATCAATATTTTTTTTTTTTTTAGTTTTACTCCTTCTTTGGTAAATGGGTTGTAAAAAAACCTATAATTTCAGATGCCAGGAGTGAGAGTTGACAAAGAGGACTTTCTGCATATCCTACTGCTCTGCCTGGAAGCTAAAGAAAAACTAATCCTTTTGTAAGCCACATGAAGCAGGTGAAAATCTTTTGCAATGAGAAGGATGTAAAAACTTTGTAAAAATGATGCTGTTTAATACTTTCCCATGGCATAGGTTAGCTCCTACATGTGTGTGCTGGTTGAATTAAACATTTTCCGTTAAAGTGATATCCTTCAGAATGATTTTGTAGCTGATGATACTGTAGAAAATTTAGAGTTTGTCACTGAATTTATTAGCAATGCATACCACAGTCCTTTGTTGGGTGCTGCATATCACAAAATACAGAGAGGCAGGTCGTAGTCTGTTCAGAGACTGCTTATTTCTAAGATGCAGGCATTTAGAGGAGCAGTAAAGGCTATATTGTTATGCAGACTTTCAGACATATTAAGTCTATTTGGAGAAATATGATACAGATATGCTGCTAGCAATCCATAGAGGTTATAGGCAAGCCATGTGCTAGACAATGTGGACTTTACAATATGGGAACAAAAACTGATTCTGTGAATGCTTAGAAGTAATATGTGGAGTTGAGGGGGAAGGGTTGCTAAGCTGAACTTAAAAAAATAAAGAAATTCTTGCACCCCTTTTGGACTTTGGGAAGCAAATTCATTACTATACCTTCAGGTATCTGTCTAATCAGAAAATGGAATTTCTCATTTAGTTCGGGAAGCATTACATATGTTTAGTTCCTGACAAAACATTTTCAGATGGGTACCTCATTCTTATTAATTCTTGCTGGTTTTTGTCAGCATCAGAAAATATATTGTCAAAAATGAATGGCATATACCTATGAAAGGTATTTAATTTCCCCCATAATACTTCTGACTTTGTCTATGTTCTTTATCAATCAGAAGAGAAATCTAAATTCTTTAGAAAACAGAAGAAAGCTCAGCTTTTTTTTTTTTAATATTAAAATTATGTTGGTTCTTTTTTTTTTTTTTTTTTTTTTTTTTTTTTAAATGGTTTTCATTGTGAGGCCCTCATTCCCTGAGGGAATGGCCTGAAGTTATGCCGGGAGGGGTTTAGGTTGGATAGTAGAAAAACGTTTTTCCCCCAGAGGGTTGTTGGACACTGGAACAGGCTCCCCAGGGAAGTGGTCACAGCACCAAGGATGACAGAGTGCAAAAAGTGTTTGGACAATGCTCTCAGGCACATGGTGTGACTCTTGAAGTGTCTGATGCAGGACTAGTATTTGGACTTTGGTGATCTTAGTGGATCCCTTCCAACTCAGAATGTTCTCTTATTTTGTGGTATTCAAAATTACAGACATGGGTAAATTAATTAAATAAACTCTCAATAATTCTAACTTTAAAAATATTATCAGTAAAAATATTGAGTTTTTTCACATTGACAAAAAAAGTTTATATGCTGCTTAGATACTTTCTTACTGGCTTGGCCAACTTTTCTGAAATAAGCCCCAGAGTAGGAGGGTAGTACCTACCATGAAGAAAATTTATATGTAAGGTGACTAAAGATAAGAAGTGCTCTTAAATCACAAAATCAAACAAACAAAAAAGTGAGATTGAGAGCTGGGTAAGAATCAAATGAGCTAGGAAATCAAAAGACAACATATCTTTGTAAGGGCTTTTTGCATTTCACAGTGACTCAGAAACTGAATGCCTCATAACCTATAAGCAAAGGAATCTGAGAGTGAGAAAAATCCCTTCCCTCCTTCATTCCACTACATAAACTATTTGGATTACAAAAAAAATTACTTCATCTATTTATTACATAATAAAAATGCTTAACCCCACTACTTAAACAAAAACCAATTGAACAAAAAATCTACCAGATGAAAACAAATAGTATCTGCTTTCAACAAATGTAAGAAAAGCAAAATAAATCTTGAACTGAGCATAAGAGTCACTGTCTCAGACCTGCTTTTTTGGGATGGGGTTTGGATTATGCCTGTTTCCTGGAACAGAACCTGCAGTGGACTTGACTTAAAAGTGTCAGCCCAGCTCTGGAATGGTTTCTGGTACTGTGAAATAACTATCACAGCATATCATTAGCAAGGCTTTTTTGCTGTCAGAATCACACTGAAAAAATAAATGTTTTATAGATTCTGCTGCTTCATAAAAAGAAGCATCTGAAAGGGGATGTAATTAAATGTTTGGCATCTCAAACATTATGTGCAAATTTAACCTGAGCAGGTAAATCAGCTCAGCATCAATGACAGTGTAGAGGGTATGCAGTACAAGAATATACACAAAAATATAAAAACAAGAAAGCACATCCTTTTGCAAGCCCTGAATAGTAATCAACAAAATGGACTCTACAAGGACAGGTTACTGACACAAAACTAAAGCAACTGTAAAACATATACGCCCCCCAGAAAACCAACAGAATGCAGATTAGAGATATTGCTTCTGTTTTTCTGTTCCCAAACTTCCTAGGAATTAATGCTTCATAAAACAGTTCCTCAACTCTTTCCACATGACTAAATTTTGGTTATCTCACTGCAGCAGGATAATTGTATGTAGATCTGCAAGAATTTAACATTGTTATCTCCTTTTAAATCTTTAATGCACTTAATCTGTTTTCCTTTAAAAAAACAAATAACCCCCCCCCCCCAAAAAAAAAAAAACTGTGTATGTGAATCTTCATATTTGAAATGTGTTATTGCTTACTTTGGCAACAGAAATAAAAAGTTTAGCTGGAAGGCTTGACAGATTACCAAAATGAATTCCTCCATGGGCTTTAAAATCTTTTGGAGAGCTGAAAAATGCAATTAAAATTTTGTGATACCATTTATTTATACAGTTTATATGACATCAAAATCTTGGATCCAGTTTTCCCAGTATAAGCTTTAAGTTTACAGAAATGCTTATTGAATATATTTTCTTCATAAATCTGCCTGATCTGTTGACTTGGTTTGTGCATCACCCAAAGGAGGAACAGGAAGTCAGGACATGAAATTCACATTTCAGTCCAGGGACTATAATTGCTTCTGTGTAGTTCCAGTGAAACTAAAGTTGATCTTCAGGTATTCCCCTCATATATACCCAGATATCCATTCCTTTCCACATAGCTAGCTTCCTCTTCTTTCCACTGCATTAAAAAGGAAAGGTAACAAGGAACATCTCATGATCCTGCAACATCCTGTCAGATGGGATGACACAGCTCATTCACTTCTTCCAGTCAAGACATGGATGAGACACCAACTCCTTTGGCATCATGTATTTAAGAACCTTATTCCACTAACAGGAAGGTAGATTGTTGTAGGTTGGGTTGGTTTAGTTAGGGATTTTAATAAATGTTAGGTTGGTTCTCTGTACCCCTATTTTCCCTCATAATGGTTTACTCCAAGCAGTCTACCACGGGAGCTCTTACGTGTCAATCTTGTAGCCACTCCCTGATTCTTCTTGAAAGTTCTGTGTCAATTACCCCACCTTTGCATTCCCATTTGTCCCAGAAGACTGTACCCACCTCTGTTATGTTCCCATTGGTTGTTATGTTCTATGTCACTCCCCTGTTGTCTGTCCCTATGGGGTGAGGGGGTTTTCCACCCCTGTCCGCCTGCCCCCTATTTGACCCAATGCCTTCTCGTTCCTGGGGCCATTTTGCCTTGCACCACGCTGGGAACGCCGCTCCGACCACTGCTGCGGCCAGGCGAGAAGTAAAAGTTCTCAGCCTTGCCAGCAAAGTGTGCCTCTCTTGTCCCTTCGTTTCCTCTCAGCTGAAGCTACCAAAGCTGTGAACCCATGCCAGAGTGCTCAGCACTAGCAGGGAGGTGAACGCCATAGCCCTGGAGCGCAACCATGGTCTCTGCAAGGGCAGCTCTAGCCGGGCGTTCCTGCTGCCAGAGGCCGTAGTGGGTAAAAGCCACAGTAGATCCCTCATTCACCCACATGAGACCACACAACTATTTGTGATTCTGATTCTACTTCTGCAGATTCTGATTCTAATCCTGCAGGGAAGTAGAATGTGGCACAGTAACATTGCACAAGACATGGCTAGAAGAGAAATGCAGCTGGAAAGAAACTACAGTTTTCCCACTAAATTGGTATTAAAAATATATGTGGAGCACATTTTTCCTAACATGGTGGATGATGATGCATGATAAAAAATTATTTTGGCAGTGTTAATTGATTTGACTTCAAATTTTCTGTGATCTAAACTATTACCTTGATCTGAGTTTTTCTGGGGTAGCTCTACATAGCAGGAATCTCTTTTATATATGATATAAAGATATTATGTTATAAAAGATATCAGCTGCTCATGGTTAACACTAGAAGGACTCATGGGTTTTCTTTTATTATGATGCATTTTCTCATTATGGGGCAGTGATATATCATGTTATTTAAAGTCCATATTAAGGGCAAGAATATGAACTGACAGAATAAGAATCAACTTTGATGCTCTGTGAAGGTAATCTTTTGGTCTATGCTCAGGTGCTCTCCCAAGTGAAGCCAACTCCATCATGAGAGATATGGAACTGCCTCCTGTGTTTTAAGTTCCATACATTAATTTTGCCTCAAAGCTGAAAATACTGCAGGTCTCAAATGGTGTAAAGGCCATTAACTAAAAGTATGACATAAATGATGTTTACAGTCGTAGCCAGAGAAGGAACGATTTTTGGAATATACCTATTGCTTTTCAGATAGGTTTCAGTTAGAATAGCAGAAAATATCAATAATTATCTCTCCTCTGTGATCATAACTATTCAAATTAGATGGCTTATGATCTGTGCATAATCTAGCAAGCAACTAACCTTCACATTCTTGAAGACAGTGTACATATTGCAATATGACCTTGTACTGCACGATAACCAGAGGGAGATATTTTTTCCTTCCTAGTCCTAGAAATGAGGAAAGGAGGGCACTAAAGTAAATGATTTTCTGGCTGGTTTCACTCAAAATCTTCCATGGAATCTGGTGATGGCTTGAAAAGAATTTAATAAAAAGTTGAAAAAGGACAGATTGAATAGGATAAGTGATAAGAACCAAGGTGATGAGAAACTCTGAAAGATCAATCTAGTGAAGTACACTGAGGTTCAACAGAAGCTTTTGAATTAGACTATTTTCAAACCACTTCAGCTGAATGTGGACCCTGGAGTGCAATTTGCAGTAGTACCAAATTGATAGAAATTGTTTTTCTATAAAGCACCTTGGTGTGTTAGCTTTGATTAATCAGAGGCAATTATCACAGCTAATGGAGCATAGCTACAAACACAGAGAACACAGTCACAGCAAAGTTCACAGGCCTCTTGCACCTAAAGTTCCACAGGAATGTGCTCCATAGGCAGGCCAATTTGTGCATGCTGCTTTAACTATCTTTTCTAAGCACCACAGTTATCATGTGTTTACTTCAATACCAGATGAGCTCGGTCACAAACACCTCTGCACTTTGGAATTTTGAAATAACTTGAATATCAAGCATTGGAACAGGCTGCCCAGGGAAGTGGCTGAGTCACCATCCCTAGAGGCATTTTAAATATATGTAAATTTGATGCTCGGTGGCATAATTTAGTTCTGAACTTGGCAGTGTCAGGTTAATAGTTGGATTTGATGATCTTAGGGGTCTTTTCCAACCTAACCAGCTCTGTGATTCTGTGATTCTGTGATTCTGTGATTCTGTGATTCTGTGATTCTGTGATTAGCTTTCTGTAAACATTCAAGCAACAAAACATATAAGTCTCATAGTGCACTTGGACCACTGTTACAATTGTTACGGTCCTAATCTAACTCATAGTTTTGGGGTAAATCAGTGCTAAATTGAATTAAATATGTAATCATGTAATCTTTCAGATGGAACAATTGCTGGTATTCCAGGGGCCAGACTTCAGTGAAATATTTAATCCTTTTGGACATGCTGCTTTAAAATATTTCAGGCTAAATACTGCCTGGTATGAAGAAGTAGGTTGGATTAATAGTCTCTACTGAGTTTACTTGCAATGGAATTTAGTTTTTCCTGTCCCATCCTGGGGGGAAGTAATCTCTTCAACCACCTCAGCTAACTCCACATTGGAGCTGTGGTCTGTGGAATGAAGGTCCTTCCCTCCCTGTGTTAATCTTAGAGATGCTTGCAATTATACTGAACTCATTGATGGCCTGTATAAATACAGCAAGTTATAGCAAGTCAGTGATTCAGCCAACTCTGCAATGGGAGCTGTGATACCTGACAAAAGAATCAGTGGCAGCAAATTCTTATAGCTCCTTGCTTGGTAAGACTGTGAGTCAGACTCTACATTAACTGCTTCAAGGCCAAAAGGGTGACCTAAATTCTTATTGCCTGTGTTAAAGAGAACTATTACATCACTTAAAATGCAGACTGACAAAGTTCCCCTGAGCCATCCTTTCAACCACTCTCTGCATGTTCAAAATGAGCCACTGAAATGCAGGGCATAATGTAATCACTGTTTTTTGGAAATATTGTCCGTTTTTCATTTCATTTCATTTTCCTGGGTCACATAATAAACATTTAATTCAATGGGCAGTAGCAGTGAAATTTTTTATAGAATTTTACCATATATTACAGCTAGACCCTCCAAAAACAAATTGTTTCCTTATAAAAGCTATTACAGCAGCTCACCTAGAAGACCCATTTCTTTATTTTCTTAAGTGCTGTTGGAAATAATCCAAATATACTGGACATTGTGCCTTCAATTTCGCAGTGAGGAAATGGGGACATGGAATATAGCTCAGAAGATACTTTCAGGGCTGCAGAACTGATCCCTGGTTTACATGGCTGTTAGACTACAATCCAGAATCCTCAGACAGGAACCTATGTACCCTGTGCTCATCATGGCATTGTCTCAGCTCCTCCAAATGGTGACACAATTACAGCAATTAGAGGAAATTCTTCTTCTGGGAGATGAACCTCAAACTCTGAGCATCAAGGCAAGCTGCTGTCAAGCACAGGAAGGAAGACCTGCTCAATGCTGAGCACCTGCTTAAGAGCAGCCAGTGTCACATGGGGATGTCACTCCTTGGCTTTTGCATAATAGAAATAGGGAAAGGGGAGGAGAGGATATAACTTCACTCCCTCTCAATCCCCCCAGTGCTTCATCTCTAAAATTAGAAGCTGGACCTCAATTAGGGAGTGCAACGTTCTTGCTTGTGGTGGTGTCCTTCCATCTGTCCAGCAGCAGACCATAAACCAATCTGCCCTGTCCTCTACAAAGGAAGTTTCATGAGAAAAGGAAAGTTGCATGCATTCCAGCTCTGCTGGGGCAGGCAATGAGAAAGGAATTTTCATGGAAAATGAGTAGGAAAATTTTTGGTTTGCTTTGTTTTCCATGTGATGATATCGATCTAAGGATAATCTTGATTGTATTATGAATTGTACATACTTGTGACAGTTATGCCCACAGTGGCTGTCACAATAAACTGTGCAAAATGAAGTATTATGAAACAACTGCTGAGCAGAAAAATGTAGAGGTTTCATTGCTTACTGAAAGGTATTGCCATCTCTGTAGAAAATTGATTCCTTCAACACCCAAATCTACAAAATTGCCTTAGGAATACAGAAAAAAATATCCTCTTTTAAAAGCAAAAGCTGCAGAATATCATTATTTTGTCACGTTTGCAACTTTCATTTTTCTTTTAAAAAGCAGTTGTAAATGAGTATATTTTTAAAATTGTAGAGACAGCAAAAATGGGAAAAGTTTGGCATCCAAAAAAACCCTGGGGTCTAGTTCAGCCTACCACATTAGCTATGGCTTAGCAATGTGCATTATGCAAATACAGCAAAGAGCCTTTTAAAACCTGATTAAAGACCTGACCTACAGATTAAGTAGGGCCATCTTAATATTGTGCATGAAAGGAATGTCCTGTGTTGGGGACTAAGATAGTGAGGAATAGGAGAAAATACTCTGGGTTTAATTTTCTATTGCTAATTCCAAAAATAAATAGATTTTTGGGAAAAAATAAAGAAAAATGGAAGTCAGAACTGATGACCTGTACAGTTTTTGCTTTAAGGACAATTGTCCCTTATCTGCAGTGTGCTAAGTAACAGATAAAGATAATATGCAAAATGTCAATGATGTATGACAAACTTTTAATTTTTTTTCTATCTACCTTCTTCAAACAAAATTTTACCTGTGAGGAATATTTAATATTTATTTCGAGATAGAGAGACAAAGCATTTTCTATTTCTAAGTGTTACCTTTCATTTCATGTATCTTCTGCAAGAGAAAGAGGGAAGTAAATTTATATATGATAAGAAAATGCAGACAATATGAAAATATAAGTACTCAATATTAATAGAATATTTTTACAGGTAGCTTTTTCCACTTTAGAGAACTTCTTGCTGCTGTTTTATTGCTCCATTTGTTATGTAGGATGAGAATTGGTTGGGATGGAATTCTGCTTGCAGCTCAGGCTGCTGAGAGAGATGCCCTCATTTGATTTGATTATATAAGCTTTCAGATCTGAAACTAGTCTGCTGATGTAAACTGTTGATCAAATTAAAATGTCTTTTTGGACAATAAGGAAAAAAATAAAATAGCTTTGTCGCCTCGTTTTTTAAAAAAAATCCTTGTGCTAAAAGAAAAAAAAAAACCAGGAAAAAGAGAGGAAAAACGGAAAGGTGAAGGCACTCTTGTGAAGGGAATTTTCTTATCATAAAAATATTGTCAGCTAGTAGAAGAATTAAGACAGTTGAACCAGCTCTTTAAAAATCCATGTGACACTGGTTACAGAGTGAGAGTGGATAAGCAATTTACACCGTGTAATTTACTCTTTGAACATAAGTTTTCCATTGAGGTGATATCCATGATCAGACTACAAATACTTTGGTTAGAGTTACCGCATTTTAGGATAGCTCTTTAATAAACTGTTCACAAATAATCCTGCTGCAGGTATATGTGTCTCCTAGCTTTGAAAATGTTTGTTTCACATCGCAGCTATTGAATATCTTGACAAAGTTTAACTTAAAAAGAAAGAAAGGCTGCAAGCCACGAGGATTCAAATTCTCTGGGTTAAATCTGTTTAGGAATCGTACTGCACACAAAGGATTAAAGATTTCTGCTAAGTCTACATCCCTTTTCCTGTTCTGATCCCCCTTAACTTTGTTCTCTGTGATACCATTAGCAAAACTGCAACCCAAAAAGATTTTGGTTTGATTTACTTCCAGAGTTTTAAGTATCTCTAGCAGTTTTTATACTCTGAGCACATGCAATTCACACAGCTCAAATTAAAGCATGGAGCCTCATTCTGAATCTGTTGTAGGAAATTCTGAGAAAATTAATCCAAGAAAAATCTTACAATTCTGCAGGTTTCTCTGCTGTGTTTTAAAGGCTTGCAAGGTTAAGAAAAATTTACAGAATGAGATTCCAATGACAAGACATTGGAAACTGACTAAGGCAATTTTGAGTATTGATAACAAAGTAACTCACTGAATGTCCCCTGTCAGGCACTGACAGCTGATGCATGTTCAGTACACAGTGAGTACTCCCAGTTCCATCAGACTGTCTCCATAATGTCATTGCTCATAATACTATATGCTGTCATTTTCGTCTGAAGCACAAACAGTGGCTTTGTTCTGTGAAAAACAAATGTCCCCTCTGCTTCATGTCTTCAGAACAACAGCAGACACAGGTCAGGATAAGGGTGGTCTAAATGAAAGCTGAACTAAATTGTCTAGCATTTAATTTTTCTAAGCCACAGAATAAATAATGATTTGGAAATCTATGTATGGTCACCCTCTTGTTCCTGCTGCTGATAATCATACTTGTGGCACTAACCAATTTATATAGCCAGCAATATATCAGCCCAGCAAACAAATATGAATCAGTGAACCAGCTAAAAATTCTGTCTGAAAGGCCCTTCCTCCACAAAGTCAGCAGAGCATAACACATCAAAACAAAGGTCAGAGCAACCCCAATTTGAACATTGCTAGTCATCTTTGTTTGAGTTTGACTCTGAGTCTCATTTATCAGTGTAAGACACTGAAATGATCTCTGTATTTCCAAATTTTTTTTCTAATTTGTTTCACTGTGGTCCTTAGAAAGGAAGACAATTATTTCTGCTTCTATGTTCACAATTTTTGTTTCCTCCAAGTAGTCTCCATATTTGCTTTTCAGCTTTCCAGAAGCAGAGAGAACTTCATTAGCATTACTACTGCTACTACTATGACTAATTATTATTATTATTATTACCACTATTCCTGAATTTTTAAGTTACTCTTAGATACACCACAACAGAGGTGTGGAAAACAATAGGGAATCTGCAAGGTCACTGCTCCTAAATATTAGTTTTTTCTTAACTAAAACCATTAGAAAATGCTAAAATTTGGAGATTTATAAAGTTTTTTTCCATTTTTCTGGCAGACAACTTAGAAAAATGTGACTGAATATCTACAGTATGTGCTTTTAACTCAAGGGCCAGCTAAACTTATAAAAGGTAAGAGCAGGAAATGGCATAAGTCAAAGAGAAAGAAAAAGACAATAAAGATAAATAGATTTGGTAAGAAACTAGCCTCCTTTTGCTAGCTGACAGAAAATGAAAGTTACTTTAAGCTAAAAATCTTTCTTGAGTGGATCACAGGGGACATAGGTGTTCACTGTGGTCCAATTTGTTTGATTAAACATTCATAGAATAGCTAAGGGCAAGACTTTCCTCTGGTTAAATCAATAGGAACATTGCCATTGTCTCCAACAGGAGTGTTTATGGCATGGTTTGCCTAAAAGAATGCAATGTATATTCCTCTATGCAGCAAGAATATTGACTGCTTCAAGCCCATTTGCAGCTCTGCTTTCTATCCATCTGATGATTCAATTACCTCCACCTTGTTATCCAGTGACATTTGAAGTTCTTTATGGTATCTGAGGCAACCAAACAAAGCTCATTCATATGTCACAAGACTTAATAGGAGCAGTGCCTCCTGGATTGGCAACAGCTGGCCAGGTTGTTTGCCCTAGGGCAGCTCAAATGACTCTGGATAACTAAATTAAGGCAAATATTTCACCTCAGATTTTCTGGCCATAGACTTCCAGTCTTCCCCTGCTAAGGTTGCTTGCTGTATTAGTTAGAAAAAATAGTGAGAAGTTAATTTTATTCACAAGGAAATTTGCAAGGCAGAGCAAGGCTCTAAGCACTTGATGGTGATGGATCCATCTCCTTTTATCACCATTATTAACTCTTCCAAAGTGAAAAGATTCTAAGGCCCATGGGTCTGTCTCTTCCAGTGTTAAATTACAATGCATATGAACCACCTTATGGTGCAAAACCAGAAGGAAGATGGAGACACTTGCCCTCTTGACATTTATTCTCTAACCCAAATTACCTTTTCTTTCTCTTGCAGGGCCCACATACGGGACATTCACTTATGAAAGCATTTTGGCAATAGTGGGGGCTCTTTCTTTGCTGTCTGTCAGTAGCAATAAGGACACATCCTTTGCTGGTGTAACTTGATATATGCCCAATGAAATCACCTAGTACATTAGCTCATTACTTTTACCCTTGAACTGAAAGAAACAGAAAAAGAAAGAATCTTTGCTTTTAGTGAGTAGCTGAAACAGATAATACCCTTGGAAAGAAAATATAAACCTCAGATTTTGTGCTTCCTGGAATTCTGTGTTTTCCTTAGAAGCTCAGCTTAAAGGAAAGAACAGACTGTTAAGCATCACTTGCATAGTTTGGTCAACAGCAATTAAAACATGAAATCATTGATTACCACAGTTACTGTGACTCTTTCTTCCCATCTGAATTATAATGTGATCTGACAGTTAAAGACAGGTTTGGTGTAAAGTCTGAAATTCATTGTTGAATAAAGATTTAACATATAACTGGAATATGTTTTCAACCATTTATGAAAGCAAACCTCTGAGTCCCTACTCTGTGCTCTCAGATTCCTTATAAAGGTGAGGAGCTGGAAAGAATATAGAGGGGCAGAATGATTGACTTCTAAGGATTTATTCAAGGAGCTGAATGTTGATATCTTGGCCTAACAACTTAGCAGGATAAGGTAACAGTTTTCAAGCATTTTCAAGTATAACCATGAAAATATGCTGGGAATTATTAAGGCTGATAAAAAAGATATCAAAATCACCAGACACTAAGCTATAGGACTGCCTTCAGAGCATTTTGAACACAAATATCTTTATAGACCTTAAACAGTTACAGATGATTGCAGAGTTTTTTTCTTTTTTTTTTTTTTTAATTATTTTTTTTTTTAGAATCAGGCCTGAAGCAATGGAAAGAAAGTAGTCAAAAGAATTCCAGAAAATAATATTTTCTATATATAAGGTTTATTAGGCTGAGTAATAACCTTTGCAGGGAAAGAATATGAATCCCAGAACTGAAGGGTCTATTAAAAGCAATCTTATGCTGACATTGGTATTGACTGTGTGATTTAATGTAGGGCAAATTTCCCCCTCTCCAATCTCAAATATCTATTATTTTAGATAATAAAGAACTACCTGACAGGATTAATGAAACTTACCTTGTAAAAAGAAAAACCTTGAGCGAGAATGTAAATATACCTCAGTTTTTACATCAAGCTGTTTTGATTTACCACAGTGTCTCTGCAAACCTATGAAGTAGTGCTTGTAATTCAAGGCTGCTCATTGTAATAGATAACAAACATTTTACTTTTCTGTCTTCAGTGTGTGTGAAATGGTTAAGTAATATGAACTCAAAATGAATCCTGGAATTTTTGTATATATATTTAGTTACTTTTGTTAAACTTGGCTTAAGTCCTATAGGATCTGGTCTTGGGGTTACTTTAAGAATTTTCCCAAGGGGTGGTTTGTCTGCATGAGTACTGAAGTTTAATGTTCTTGTCCAGTTTAAATGTAATTGCCTGGACTAGCCAGCGAATCCAATATTTTTTTAAGTAGCAAACAATTTGTAGATTCCTTTTCTAATAAGCCTGTGACAGTTGTATTGTGGTCTGGATAATTTATTGCAATATGAACATATGCTTCAGACTGTAACATTTGGCCATAGATTATTTCCTTATTGATAAGAAAACATGACCAATACAGAGTGTTATTGATCAAAATATTAGTTATTTGAATCTATTAGGGCATTTGAAAATTTGGAATTGAAAATCTTACCTAATGCTGCTCTCGAATGCAACTCTGATGATCTCAGCAGAGATTTGATTTACATAATTCCATAATTCTCATCTGACTTACACATGCAAGAATGCACTTACCACAGGGGGATTGTGTTGGAATTACTGAAGAAAAAAGGTGTGACGAGTGTTTCTCATAAAATGGACTAAATGGCTAATGGCTCATAAAAGTAGACACATGAATATTCTCTGCTGTATTGTTATAGGAAGTCTGTGGAAGACATTCTGACCCTAACAGAAAGAAGAAGGAATTTAAGGACTGAGCATTTACTGGACAAGCAGACACCTAAGGTCTAATTCTGCTTTCCTCTGTGATATTGGTATGTTGAATCAGCCTTCAATATCAGTGTTCTCAGTTTCTAAAAGGAATATGAGAAAACATACTGGAATTCCAGGCTGCTTCTCAAGCAAAAAAATCTGGATGATAATCAAATATCAGAACTATGGAGTCAAGATAAATTTCAACAGTCAAAGTACTGATCAAGTCAAGATCAAGTTCCAACACCAAACTCTCTGAAAATTGTTATTGATACTGTGATAGCCTGCAGAATTCAATATATCTTTTTTGTACTTTTTAGGGTTTTTTAGTATTTTTAGCTAACAAGGAGTTTTAGCTATGTCTCAGGAGACTACTCATAGCAAGAGAGAAACACATTCAATAATCACAAAAATTATTGGTTTTTCCTCTAGCACGTCTTGCAGTTATAAATGTTTTTTCTCAAAGTGCAAAGTTCTGCAAGCTAAAGCATGCAACACAAAGAGTCAAGAGACCTGCAAGGTACTATTAATTGAGGTGTATAACCTCACTCTTCCTTTGTCTATTTATTTCTTTAAATAACAGGTTTGCCTTACAAGGAAATGAAAAAAGATGCTACAGCTAACCCCAACAACACATCTTGTTCTGTAGCTAAATTACTCAACATCAATCATTTAAGATCCTACTGTGGAATTTAGTTTAGGTATAATTGTGGTTTTTCACATGCTTTCAGTTAAACAGAATTCTATTGTTTGCTTAATACACTCAAGAAAAACACTGTGACCACTCTAAATAAAAAAGACCCCAAACGACCCTCCTCCATTGTTGGAACCCAGAATGTCCCTTGGACACTCTTGGGTGTTCTGGGCCCAGGTCAAAAGCATTTGAGACCCTGGAATGCAGGGCTTTGAACTTGATCCATGGAACAATTTACCAACCTCACAGGAGGAACAAGAAATCACAAAAGTTTAGATATTATAGTAGAAGTAGTCACAAAGTGAGAGGAAGAATTTTTGAGTGCTGTACAGGGGGGTTTTAGGCCTTGTACAGAGGGGTCTGAGTTTTGTACATGGGGGTCAGAAGTTCTAAGATGGAGGGACTTGGGCGTGCCCTGTCCTCTTTCCTTCTTCTTCCTAACCTCCATGTTCTTGGTGATGTTGGCACTCACAGATTGGTTTAGAGTAGAAAGTCACTGTTCAATATAGGTGATGGGCATTGGGGAAAAACTATAAACATCTAATACGCAATGTATGATATAAAAGAAGGCATCAGCCCCCTGGGTGTCAGAGAGAGGGTGCAGAGTGTGCCTTTGCCTGACTGCTGGATGGACCGCAGCAGCTAAGGGAGAAATCTTTTAGATAACATACAATAAACTACTTGAGACTGGACGACTGAAGACTATTGAGTCTTTCTTAGGAAGTTTGGGTTGGAGGAGAGACTTTTCCACCTTTCCAGGCCACCCCAACCAGGAGGTGAGGCCCGACAACACAACAACAGCCCCCACACTCCATTCAAATCAGTATGAAGCAACACAGTCTCTGGACATAAAATAAATATCCACAATAGTTTACCCTTGTAGATGTATTTCTCAGGACATACACCAATGCTTATAAAATGTGGGTTTCCTAGGAATTCTACAGAAGTATTTAATTTCATGTGATTCCTTCTTCTTGCTTGCCCCAGAGAAGAGACTGCTGTTAGTTTTAGATATGCTTTTTCCCCATGAAAAACATTTGAACCATTATATAACTTATTAGCAATTTCAGATATGTTCTTTTTATTTCATTTTAATTAGAATGCTGGTATCTAGTTTGCAGTTTTAGGAAATGATAATATTCTCTTTGCTGTAATCAAAGGTAAGCTTCAGTCAAACTTTATCATTTTTTCAGCAGTGGACTTCAGAAGATGCACTGTTAAAAAGAGAAGAAAAAGAGAAAGAGAAAAGAAAGAGAGAAAAATGAAGGGGAAAAAGGGAAGAAAAAAGAGAAAAATATTTCTTCTTTGTAGCTTGCAGCTTTTAAAGCTGTGGTTAGAGTGCTGATGAGAAGGACAGTGTTATAAACTCGAGTATATATTTGCAGTTCAGGCTATATTTACACATTTGTTCATTAAAGATGAAACTGAGGTAACCAGCTCAATTATGCGACTCCAAATAGCATATCATGAGATGTACTATTTGAACGAGTAAACCAGCTAAGAAATCACTTTGAGGAGATCTTCATTATATAAATTCTCAATTGTAAAATCTCCATCCCACCTAATCCTGGAGAAAATGTATGTTGAATGTTAGTTGCAACAGGATTGTTAAAGTGCCACACTGAGGAGCTATCATTTGTCCCCAAAGTGACCACCAGCTGTAGTTAGCTTTTATCACAATCAGGAGAGGTTTTTACCTGCTTCCTGCATAAACATAGCAGCTAGCTGTAGCAATGGGGCAAAGACCCTCTCTCCTGCCTGCCTACCTCATTGTATTGGACACACTTCTCTGAAAATTAAACTCTTAGAATTACATCTAAACTGAAAGAGGGTAGGTTTTGATTAGATGTGAGGGAGAAAGTCTTTACTGTGAGAGTGGTGAGGCTTTGGAAGAGGGTGCCAGAGCAGCTGTAGATGTCCCATCTCTGCAACTGTTCAAGGCCAAGTTGGATGGTGCAGTGGAAGGTGCCTGTGGCCACAGCAGTGGGTTTGGAATTAGATGATCTTTAATGTCCCTTCCAATTCAAGCCATTCTGTGATTCTATGATAATACAAGTTCAACTAGAATCAGATACCCAAAGAAGAATCTTCTAATCTTTTAAATGGGCATTGCCATTCTGGAAGGTATCTTTAGGTACTATTTGTGAAGAGTCATTTACGTCTTTCTGTGTTATAGAGGAGGGAATGGAGGAGGTCAGGAATAGGTAAATCTATAATCCTGTAGCTCAGTATCAGCTCACATTAATTACAAGGCTGCTTTTATAAGCCATTCTACTGAGACATTTTATCACTTTGAAGCCAAATGAAACATTCCGCACATTTTTTTGAGCCAGCTAAGATAAAAGAAATATCTAAGGCTATCACTATCCAGCTCAGGACATTTCCATCTCAGCTAAACTTTAAATGTTATCACTGAAAAGCTTATTGTTCCTTGGGTTACATTTTTTTAATTGATTTTGCTGTATTTCATATCTATGTACTTTTCAGTTCTTTTAAAGCTTCCTCATTTTCTTTTCTTATTATCCCTTCATTCATCAGGTCTCTTTGTATTTCCACATATAGTTCAGAGTTGTAAAGGCAATTTTCTCTAGATCTTTGCACTTCCATTAGCGTATAGTCCAATGGTACTGAGAGATCTTTTTATTACTATTTCATACTGTTCCTTGCCATGAGACTAATTTTTTCTCTCTTGGAACTTCAGGCAGTCCATCAACAATCCTGTCTCTTTATATTTAGATCAAATATTGAGGATTTGTTATAAACAAGAATTAAAATCTCAAAGCAGTCATTACAAAGGTCACTTTGTGAAAGTTGTACTCAGACTTTAAGATAGTATGTAACCTCAAATGGCACAACAGGCCACAGTCAAAGCTGATTTTATTTTGGGTACAATTCTGCTGAGCTAAATTGAGCTGAACTTGTTTATTCAGGAACTCAATCTAATCTGAAGTTGAAATGTGAACATGAAAATGCATCAGATAAAGCACTGCTGTCCTGTTAACGAAGTTTGATGGCAACACTTCATTTAATGTTCTAGATACACACCACAGACATTGCCAAAGGCAAATCTAATTAGCTGTGTGAAGTATTCCTATAGATCTGTTCTCACTTACAGAAATGTAATAAATGAGAGTAGATCTATGACAATTTGCTATAGTAACTTTTAAGCTGGCTTCAGAATTATGTATTCAGAAGTAAAAAAATTCAACAGCTGTGGATGTCTGTGGAATAATAAATGCCTCATTTTCTGTACCAGGTCATTACTGAGATCTTTATTAACTATGCTGTATATTTGAATGGAGTTATTTTCTGTATATTTTATGCATATTTAAGTCTGAAAAATACAGAAAAGAGACTATATATATGCTTTGTAGACATCACACAGTCATTTCACCATATCTGATTACCCTATGCAATTAATTAAAACTAAATACTAGCTCATATTCATCACTTATCAGAACTGTATTTGAATAACAAAGGGGATAAAATGCAAAACTGCATAAGGAAGCAGAATGGACATTCAGTCTGGCAAATACAAGTATTCATTAGGGCCATATTAGGTCATGGCTGCTTGAAGGGTATTTAAAATGAATAAGAATTTAAATGAATAGTATTTTTGGAAGCTGATGTTACAAATTAAGACAACTGTTCTAAATAAACAAAACCACAAGTTCCATAGACCTTAGTGTAAAACTCAAGCTGCAGCCAATTTGAAATATTTTCTGGAGATAACATTTTTTTTAATGAATAAACATTTTCCAAATAGTTTTTAAGAAGCAGGCACACAAAAGTGGCAGATCTCCATTACATATGTATGTATGTATCTGTGTGTGTGTGTGTGTGTGTGTGTGTGTGTGTGTGTGATGATTTAAAAAATGCATGGGCTCACAACACTGCTTCAAGCATATCTTGGGCAGATTCAGGTCTGGAGGAGGTCAAAACATGAAGTCTTCTGGCCAAAAATGTCAATCTGTTCTGTAAAAATGGCTAAAATGGCTAGTGATTAAACGTATACTGCACAAATGTTTACAAAAAAGAAAAATAAAACTTATGTCTTTGATGGACCTGAATGTAATTTTATATTCCACCTGCCTGAAAAAAATGATACCTTACTGGTTGTAAATGTTGGGAATTCTGTGGAAACAGAGAAATTACCACTGCACTGTTTGGGATTAATGAATGTTACCCTAAAGAAATACTATTTTTTTATTTCACAGAATCATAGAATGGCTTGGGTTGGAAGGGACCTTTAACATGACTTAGTTCCAATTCCCCTGCCATGGGCAAGGAGGCCATGATCAGGTTGTTCAGGGCCCCATCCAACCTGACCTTGAACATTTCCAGGGATGGGGTGTCCACTGTTTCTTGGGACAATATATTCCATTGCCTCACCATCCTCTGAGTAAAGAATTTCTCCCTCTCCCTCATAGTTTATCTAATCTATTCAAAATCCCAGAATATGCTAACCACTGCTCCTTGTCCTGTCACTATCTGACCATATAAAAAGTTCCTCTCCCTGCTTTACATAAGCACCCTTCAGGTATTAAAAGGCCTAAATGAGGCTTCCCTGATAGATACAGAGATAAGTGGTACAAATATATTGTTAAAACCAGGTAATTTGATGTCTCTCTGTCTATATATTTGGATAAATGAACACATTGCCTGTCTGTCTGTCTGTATCTATCTGTCTAGCTATCTATCTAATCTGTCTATCTATCTATCTATTGTTTCATTACAGGTACTTCAGGAAGAGTTATGCCTAATTATTTCCTTGTCCAAAACAAGGCAGAAGATTGGTTTTTTATCTTCCCCTGTGGAGTTTTCAGTACCAGGAAAAGATTTGTTTCTGCAAACTGTGTCAACAGTAGCTCAAGGTTGAAGTTACCTCCTTATATTTGGCTGGTATAACTCTTCAGCTAAATGAAATCTTTTCTCCTCTAAAATGGTTTGAGCTGACTTCTCCACTCTGTCTACTAGACAGAGTATTCTTTCTTCCTTCTCAGCTGGAATCACTAAACTTCTTTTGAACTCATTTAGTGTACCGAGATATGTCTTGTTCATAGGGTTCCATTACCCTGAAAAATGGTAGGTGTGTAGGTATTCTTAAACTGAATTACTAGTTTTACTTAAATATTTCTTCTTCCTTGAACTGCCTTGCATTCCAGGTATACTTCCCCAGTACTTTTTTTTTTTTATTTCAGTAGAATGTGTCGTATCCCTGAACTGAGTGCTTATGTACATGAATTTTCTCAGCATTTCCAATTTTCTGAAAAGCAAAGTTATTTTGCAGAGTATGCATTTGAAAACAGGGATTTATAATCATTTTATTATACATAGGCATTCATCCCTTTTTGTATGCTTAAACAACACAACAGCGAAATTGTGAAAGGAGGCATTTGTAACAATAACTCTGCCTTCTGTTAGAGATAAAAAAGCAGTTTTCATATGAGACATAGTACACTATTGCAATTATTTGATTTATTAGCTGCTTTGTCTTAAACCTTTCTTCCATGATAACAAAAGTAAATGAGTTTATTTGAATATATTTATCTGCTTTAATTACTTGAAATAAAATACTAGTGATTTGCACAAAATAATACTGCAGGCACTAGTTGCCAATTTAATTTTGTTTAAGAAATTAATTTTTGTGTATGAACTGTGGGAGAAATTATATTTGAGAATTTAGTTTTTTCAATCCACTTGTTTCATGAACACACACACACAATCTCATTAGACATCGATAAAGTTAAATTAAATGTTTTCCTTATTGATATCCTGCTGACTTTTAGTTTCTGTTAATACCAAATGAAATGTCAAAATATAGCTAAATCTCTGTAGTTCTATCTAATGCCAAATAATCAAAGATTATATTATAAAAATGTGGTTTTGTTTAAATCTTAATATTTAAAGACATTTCACAAAGTACTGAAAAGGCCTTCACATACTGCCACAGTATGATTATCCAGGGTTTCTGTATAGAATGTCAGTAGATGACCATTTTTTGTAATTTAGAAAGATTCTTTTTTGTAAATTAAAATAATGTAGTTCATCTGGAATGATGTGTCTAATATTTTTTTTCTTGAAGTTATAATTCGCATACTATGAAGATTTGACTGAAATGGTTTATTGAAGAAGATGAGTAATTTTATAAAGCAAATGAAGAACATTTTGGGCAGTTGCATTATTTTACCCATACATTTCACCCTTGTTAAATGCTAAAAAAATCTTACATATGAGCAAATTACAATCAAAGCACTAAATAAACCTAGTGATGTTTTTCTAGTCTATGAAGAATGAAAAGGATTGGAAGAGATAAGCTCATCAGATACATTTTATGGTTCTAGAAAAATTTCAAGTAAAGTGGTTTTTTAAATAATAACAGGCAAGAAGTAATTGTGAAATAAGTTGTACATAATTTTAAACAGTTGGAAAAGCTAAGGAAAAAGTTCTGTCTTTGATATACATTATTTAATATCAAAGTGTGGAATAGCAAATCTCCCTTTGAATTTTGAGAGAACACTCCTTGTAAGGGAGGTTCTCAGGTTACTCAGGGACCAGACTTTCACGAGGCTACTCAGGTTTCTCCACACTTCCTGCCATGAGGAAAATGTCTACACATTTGCTATTGGGAAATCCTTTCCATATGGGGGTAAAAATGGAGTAGAAAGCCCTGGAATCTCTTGCCAGTGATTTCTGAATCTCTCAGGGAGTGACTGGAACAGTTGTAGAAATGTCCATGAATTCCAGATGTTTCACTGTTGAGAATGTGTTAGTCCTATGGCATAGAGAGAACCTGGGAATGGCACAGCTAACCTGAGGCATATAGGATATGCATGTATGATAAATAGGATATGCTGAACTTTTGAGCAGGACGACATTGTGGGTATTGGTCAAAGGCTTCCACTGGGCCTTGGTCTTTTCTCTTTTTCTCAAGAAGGGTGTTTCCTTTCTCAGTACTTTTGTGAATATGATTTTCTTCAACACCTTGAAATTTTATACTTAAGGAACTTCTTTTGTGATAGTTGCTGACTATTTGTTTCCCACTTAGAATGAGGGATGAAAAAGAAATTGCATGGATCAAAACAAAAATCACTTAGAAATATCCTGTAAAATACTCCTCTTACCCACTGTGGTTTTGAGTGGTAGAAAACAATCTCAATCCAAAGTTTTTATCTCCTTTCCAAAACTTTTGATTGTTAATTTTAATATAAAAGTTATTCTAATGAGGATTATTTAAAATATTTTCCCACATAATCGTTAACATATAAACCAAGTTTGCACTAAAACTACATGCATAATAATGTTTAACTAATGACCCAAAACCACTTACATTTGATGAAACCACTTTCTGCAGCTGTGAGATATTACAGACTCACTAGATAGGCATGCCTTAGCCACTCTAATGTTGCCTTTTTCCCCAACCTGGAAATGAATCTCAAGATAATTTTAGTAAGGAGGTAATATAAAAGGGGATCTTTATTTGAAGGTCTTCAGGAACAATTATGGAAAGATGTCCACAAAAGCCCACCTCACTATAGGGCGAGTACATATTTATAGGTTTTAGTAAATTAGCATGACTGATTAAAAACACAAATTAGGATCACAAGTGGTGATGCAATTACCCCCCCCACCAGGTCAAACCCCTTCTCTGGGGTCTCGCCCTCGGCACTGGCTGTACTTTGCCCATGAAAATGTATCTCAAAGAGATGTTCTCGGCCTTGGTTCCCAGCAAGAACCAAGATAGCACTGGGGCCTTGTACCCCCTGTCTCGACGTAGAGCAGGACGGGAATGAAATGACTCCAAGTCGAAGGCAAGAAAATGAACTCTGATTTATTTCAAATACGCTGCTCTATTTATAAGGAACATTGTTCGGACTAATTTCATTGGTCTTAGAGTAAAAACATCTCACAATATTGGTGTGCAGTGAATGACGCACGGTGGCAGAACATATCTATAAACAATGTAAGCAACAAGACAGATTAGAGAATTATTTACATTCTTTCCCAACTGTCCCCCAGGCTCTCTCCTCGTAAGAAAACCCTCTCTTTTTCTCTCTGACTGAACTGAGAATATCCACACCCCCTGGGTCTTGGAGCTCTGAAATTTGCTTTGGCTTTCTGCCTAAGGAAAGACCATGGAAAAATACTGGGAAAATGAGTCACTAATACAAGAGGTGACAGAGTTACAAATATATGTGTGAAGAATATAGAAAACTTATAAAAGAAAAAAAGGAAAAACTCAAACTGGCATCACCAGTATAGAAAAGTATGGCATCAAGCAATTGAGGAAAATTACAAAATAACTACAGATCTGGCATAACATTGGGAATGAAGGACAAAGCTATATCTATGCTGGAAAACAAGGTTAGACATGAGCCTGAGCAAGGTTAGACATGAGCCTGAGTATCAGACATACTTTTGCTTGCCCCAACATTAGTGGGATTCTTGCTTAAATTTTTGAAGCTCTTGGTAGGGAAATAATTAACCTGTTACGTTATTATTTATTATTATTGAAAAAATATTATTATTTTACCTAGTTCTTGCCTTTAGGAAAAACATATCTAGTGAGTCTAATGATTTTTCAAAGCCTCTACCTGCAGCAAATCAAGCCATAAATAGGTTTATATGCATTTCAAGTCTGGATGAAACCTTTAAGATGCAACACTCTCCCATCCTTCACAGAAAGTGGATGTGAAATTTAAAGAATTAAAAGTTCAAAAAATTGTGTTCAGAAGGCTGATTAGAAAGATTCTGCATATTTATCATGGTTGGTGAATTGTTCTCCTGAGATCTGATGTGCTATTTCAAGTGCTGAATTAACTAAAAAATGTGATTATATATCACACATTTATTTTAGTGATTGTGCTGAGAAGTAGTGAGGCTAGTTAAAATTCTACACCTCACAGAGAAGAAATAGCTTTGAGTATCCTCAAAGTACTCCCACCTCCTGCAATAAATGGATTAAAAGCATTGAGAAGCTGTAAATTAGTCATACTGTCACTTGTTATTGCTAAAGTACATTATTAATATCAGAAAAACTATTTTCAAAATAAAACACTGCAATCACTTGTTTATCCTGATATTGTATCAATAGTAAAAGGAAGCTAGTAGGTAATTTAGTAATATCCACTGCTTAATTTGGAAAGAAATTTCAACTCATGCCAAAGAGCTATCCTTGTGCAGATAAGTTAAAAAGGAGAGCCATATATTTTGAACACATTCTTTAAGAAGATATGATATTCTTTTCAGTAACAAATCAGATGTTGCCTGTCTGAAAACATTATAAATATGCAATAATTTGCAGTAATCTGCTCTGCCCACTTTCAAGCTCACCTCTTGCACCATTCTGACAAACCTTAAAGTTGGCAGTCTTGCCAGTTTGGACTTAGCACAGTAGAAAAATAACTTTTTGTGATCATTATGTTCTGAAATATCAGAACTACATCCTTACAACTGGTTATAAAGTCAGTCTGTTTGATTTTCTTCCAGGTTCATGATTCTTGGTCAGTTTTTTTAAACTGAACAATATAGAGTTACAATTCCTGTCCAGGCTGCTCTATAGTCTCGGGGTTCTTTGTCTTATTTATAAAATGTTTAAGAAAATCAATTGTGCAGAAGATGGATTATAGTAATCCTTTGATTTTGAAATGAAAATATCAGTGCCATCTTTTTGCACTGTAAAGGAGCCTACAGCATGCTGAGAGCACAATCAACAGATAGCACTTGGCCTTTGAGCAGGGTTGAGCCTTCTCTTCTTTCTGCATATGAATCACTACAGTTTTTTGTTTAGGGATTATTTATAAATCACTCAATGAATATCACTACTCTTTCAGATCTACTGAGATTTGGAACCTCTACTATCCAGTAGCAGAAGTCAGGGAAGAAAGGCAGTGGGTGACTGAGTAGCATAAGGCAAACCATCTTGACCTAAGTGACATTTCCAATTGTGAAGAATGTGTGGTGAGGAAAAGCTCAATGCATCTCAGCTATTTCCTTCTCCTCAGGCCGGGTCCTTTCTTTATATTTCCAGGGTTAATGCAGCAATAATTACCTCAGGGATCATGTTTGCATTGATGCAAATATCTTTAAGGCTCTTTCCCCCTCTGTTCTTCGTATCAATCCAAAAACCTGAAAATGACTGAACCAATTCAGGTCAACTATGTTGGGATGGAAAGACTAATATTTGCTGACTACTGAATGAATGGAGTTAGCAAGAGCTCCATCCTCTAATATTTCAGTATCAAATGTATGGCTTCAGCAAGAAGTACACTTGATCTTGGTAGGTTTCAATGAACAATCCCTAAATGCCCTCTCTTTCCAACACTTTCACTCTCTTTGTTCTTACTCATGCATTTCTTCTCCCTTCCCTAATGTGTATGTGCACATTCCTAACAACATCCCAGCATTTTGACTGAAGCAGCTTTAAATTTATCTGGACCTGACAGCAATTTCAAATAAGAAAAACAGAGAGGAAAGTATGCATCAAGAAACACACTCCTGATCACATAAGGTTTTCAACAGATGGGAAAATGGACTGAAAAATGAAGCATGAAATTTGATGTTATTGAGTGGAAGGAAATATTTTGGGTGTATTGTCAGTTCCTCATGCAACTTAGCAGACGAGAAAGGGGTCTAAAAATAAACTGATGCAGAAAATGTGTAAGAAAGAATGACTTGCATCAAGCTCGTTGTAGAAAAATAAATAAATAAGGCCATTAAAGAAGATGGGTGCAGTCATCAGAAAACCTCTGACATTAACTTTTATGAAGCAGTTAAAATTCTCACTGCAGCTCCTGATTTGCATGTGAACTATGACCAATCATTCAGTCTGAAAACAATATGAGATAAATTTACAATTTAGCTTGTGTTCTGTATGGTGCAACACAAATGAATCAAACAATATGCAATAAATTTCATGGACTGTTAAGTTTTAGCTCTGGTGATGTAAATCACAGGTGGGATTGTATCACAGAGAGAGTGCTGTTGGGTTGAGGAAGCAGTAAAGCAGAGAACCAGACCTTGTTTTGACTAGACAGGAGCAGTATAGTGAAAAACACAATAGAGACATAAAGAATTGTAGAAAAAAAAAAAAAGCCTAAACTTAAACCTTAAGGTAACTTGCAGAAATAGCAGCCATGAAATCACCTGTTTAACCTAACTGGAGAGAGACTGCAGAGCTTCCTCAGTGAGCTCCATTTAAAGACCAAAAATGCTTTGAGAAAATTTCTACAGTAACAGTCCACAAACACAGCTATTATGACTTCTTTCAAGCTCAACTAGTTCTGTCAGCTGAAAACCAAAGTATTTTATTCTCTGGTCTTAAAACAGTAATGGGTTTTGATTTCACGGCAATATTTGTTCTGTGTTTTACTCATGATCAAAAGATCAGGCTTATTATGAAGAAAAATAGTCTTAGATTTCCACTTTATGAAACTAAACTCTTATGATAAGTATCCTGTTTGCTTATCTTGACACAAGATTCTGAATGCACATTCCATAGAAATTTGGTGTTCCAATCAGCTACTGAGTCTGTGGATAGCATTTGTGTGAATTCCATTATGACTTTTCTTCTTAACATAATCTTTTCTATATGTGTGTGCATAAAGTATCCATCTTAATATCTTGGTTTGAGTTTATTTAGTTTTCTTTCCACTTTAGATTTGTCTTCTAGAAATTCTGTAGCTTTGGAAAAGTCTACCCTTGACACATATATCTTTTTAGATTCTGAAAATAAAGTAAATATCACTACCTCAAGCACCATGTAAAGAGCCTTTGCAAACAGCATCTTCTAAATATCCACTTCAGACAAAGATTGTAAGGGATTTGATTTTTTTTTTTGGGGCAGGTAAGGTGGTGGTTATGGTGGTTTGGGTTTATTTTCTGTTTTAAGGTCACGCGACCTTTATAATTCACCACTGAGCTAGAAAAATAAAGAAAACCTTCCCTTGGGAGTTTTTTCAATAGGTTTGATTAGTGAAAATGTAAGCTTCAGTATTTCTGGTTTCAGGTTGGCATAACCTAGTAAAGAGGTTAAAGTGTAAAAATTTTACACTTTAATTAATCATAATTGTAAAATTTTACACTTTACGGGAGTAATTTTGGCCTGTAATGAAGAATGTTTCTGTTCCAAAATCTTGGTGTGAGGGATATGTAATTTTTAATTTACTTAGGCTGCACTATAAGATTGGTTGTACAGAACTGAAATATTACTGCTTTGTATGATTAAGCTTTTGAGAGGGAGAGGACAAATGATTTATTTACATCTAATTAGTGACACAAGACTTGTGGAGACTGGTCATGAAAGACTGGTGGTAGGCTTCAAAAGTAAGAAGCTCACTCACCACCAGTCCTTGTAAAGAAATGGTGGCTATTAGAAGATGAAGATGGTTGTGAAATACCTTGACCCAAAGGTTAAATTTTGGTCTTTTCCTGCTTATCTCTGAGGAAAGTAACTTCTTCACCTGGAGGACTAATGGCCCCATAAGCACATTAAAAAGAAAGCACAACAATAGAAAGAAGTGACTCAAAATGATAACTAAGTTTCAGAAGGATATCAAGCTCATTTCTGATTACACTGGACCATAACAAGAAAGTTAAAACATTTCAGAAAAATAAAATAAAATTAATTTTAGGCAACCAAACCCTAGAAAAAGCACAAGAACAATGAAAGGAAACAGGAGGGGGAAGGGCATAAAAAGAAGTAAAAGGAGATAAAGACTGTATTTTAATATTTATACCCAAAGTTCTACAAAATCTCTTTCTTTATTCACCCAGCAATAAATTCACTGACCACTATATTTGTACAAAAACAAAACAACAGCTGTGCCTCTCTGCCTATCATTAGAGACCTCTCTCTGATATTCTCAGAAGCAACTCATTTATCCTGCCTTGAACAAATGTCTTATTAATAATCTTCTTTGTTTTTGTG
The DNA here is from genome assembly GCF_031753505.1 of Anomalospiza imberbis. Classification (NCBI taxonomy): domain Eukaryota; kingdom Metazoa; phylum Chordata; class Aves; order Passeriformes; family Viduidae; genus Anomalospiza; species Anomalospiza imberbis. The sequence goes on along the minus strand of NC_089681.1, from coordinate 28,447,563 downwards.
GGTTGGTTCATTAAGTTCATGCATGCATAAAGTTGCTGTTGCTGCAGATAATGCGCAAAACGTTTATAAATTTAGGCTTTTCAAACTCCTAAAACATTTATTAATTCAGGAAAATGTTACCTGTTTCTAAAATCTTACTTCAACCGAGGCACTTAATTAGTCTTTTGTTTTTTTCTCTTTCACAACATGGGTGTAGACTTTCCAAATTTTCTGTGTGAAATCAACTCTCTGCTGTGCAGACATCTTATCTAGCAAGTGTGTTTCTCTGCCCTTTCCCCACTTTTTTTTTTTTGCACTATAATTCCAGGGTGCTGGGCATGGCTGTGCAAGTCCCTTCTTCCTTTGTGTGAACTGCATGCAGAAAGTAGCTGCAAGTATATACCCAAACATTTAAGATGCATTTTTATTTTCTGCACTGCAAAATGAAATAAAAGTGTTTTATTTGATTCTAAAATGTTTCATCTGACACAAAATAAAACACTAGTTTTCTAAGCTGTGGGGTCATCCTGGGAAAGTGCTTTCAGTCCCTCCTACAGAGTCTGTCACACTTGAGATAAATTGTTAGATATTTGCTAGTGCATTAGATGGAATCCATCAACAAGGCAAATGGCCTAACTTCCAGGCTAGAATAATTTTTGCAGTCTAGGATAATGACTATTTAAGTATTTTTATACAAAGAGGAGACATACAAGCAAAGACTGTAAAAGATCTGCATCAGAATATATAAATAGCTAGAGACTAAGACATTCATGCAAAAAGTAAAGGGTAGAAGTTCAAATTTTCGTCCTGTAACAAATGAAGGCTTTGAACTGTTTTTTCTATGTGAATTTCTATCCAACAAACTATCCCATTTCTAGAACTGGAATGCTTGCTATTTTTTCCATTGACACCCTTCCAGTTTCTAAAAAGTTTAATGCATATGTATATGCTCATAGTGAGGCTGGACTTTTGTACAAGTCCAAGTAAACAGCCCATTGCTAAAGCACTGAATACAAGCAGGTGCCACAATTTCTTTTTTGTTTCTTCTTTAAATGTATTTTTCAAAATATTTCCCTTGATAACATTATTTATTGTACAAATTACACCTGAATTGAAAAAAAAAAAAAAAAAAAAAGTTTTCTGGAACAGAAAAGTAATTTTGGGCCAGTGTGGCAGCAGCTTTCTGGACACAAGAGCAATGCACAACTTTCCCAGGCATTGTCCTGGGGAAGGCTGTGGGAAGATCAGAGAAAAGAATGAGAAACAATTCTTATCTTCACTTGCTGCACCTGTTGTTGTGAACATGTGAAATGTGTTATGGAGATTTGTTTACCAATGAGTGATTTCTTAATTGGTCAATGGTGATGGTGTTTAGATTCATGGACCAATTGGTCCACCTGTATTGTGGCTGTCGCAAGGGTGATGGGCTTCTTAGTAAGTATAGTATAATAAAGTGATTGATCAGCCTTCTGAGAAGCATGGAGTCAATGCTTATTACCCAGCTGGGGTCCTGTGATGACAGGCCAGTCTTAGTGTTCAGAAAAAAACCAAATAAAAGTGAAATCTCAGATGTATTGGTAAGAGGTGTTCAGAAAAAGGAAATAGGTATGTTGTTATGAGGCAAGACAAAAAAGGTATGAGGTACAGAGAACATGAGGGAGACCAAATTTAGAAAAACCCTTTATAATACAACTATAGCTATACTATAAGGCACTTATGAATTTTACCTGATTGGGTATGCATTTGAACAGAAAACAATTATTGTCAACTCACACTCTTAGATATGCTCTGTTAATGCTAGCTAAACAAGAGATAATTAATTTATTCCTGCCAGAAGACATTTTTACTTCACTGTGTTCCTGGAAGATTATGTCTGAATTCTTCCTCAACAACATATGAGAGGCACAGTAGCAACAATTTATCTCTCTCACACTGACCAAAGAAAGAGCATCATAGCCCATTTTATTCACTATTTTGCTTATTAAACGATGAGGATATTATTTTATTTTATTCATAATATAATATTCTATTATTCAATTTTTATCATATTCAGTTTTCCACTGTATTTGTAAAGTAAATCCAAAGAGACAGGACAACATATAAATCCCTATATTTGACTGGAAATAACTAAATATAACATTTGAAATATATGTAAATATTCATAGCAGAAATTACCTTCAAACTTCACATTACTTTTATGTCTTAGCAATTCATTCTCTTGTCCCATTCCAAATAGGAATTTTCATAGAGTTTCAAAGTTGTCTGAGTTATGCAAAGATTTAAGTTGCAGTGCTGCTGATTTTAAATGCAATTTCAACTTCTAAATCACTTGTGAGTTTGATAAAAAAAGCAACCTTTTCCTTCCATGCATTTTTGAGTTATATTTTACTACAAAAGGAAACAGAAAATTAAAGAGGCTTATAAAAAATAAAATAAAATTTAAAGTTTAAAATAAAAAAATAAATCCTTCAACACCTGAGAATTTGTAGAACAGTGCTGGATCTCATTATTTCAGCCATTCTTGCTATTTTTGCTTTTCAATCCTCATGTGCATTTAATGCAGTAAGAGTATGAGAAAAAAAAGAGTTGTGTTCTGATTTTCTAATTTACCAGTTCACCAGTGCAGACTTCATAGAGTCACTGCCTTCAAAGTAGTGGAGTGGAATTCAATATATATTGTATCCGTTAAAAGGAATATAAATAGCATGAAAACTGTATTTCGCTGTTTTCTGATGCTTGAATTTCAAAATCCTGCACACTAGGATAGATGGCATCAGTCCACACAAGTAATGTAGTTCCTTATGTACTGTTTCAGAAGAAATATAAAGTGTGGGAAGACTCCCTCTGCATTTAAAACTAGGTAAAGTGGTTTTTACAGAGAGTATGAAGGAATATTGATAGGCAGAGCGTATTGATAAGCAACTACAGGGAAGCACCTTGGAACAGTCAACAGTCTTTGGGGCTCTGCATAACTGTGCGGCCAGCTCAGCCGAGCTGGCTGTATCTTTTTTTTTTTTTCTTTTTTTTTTTTTTTTCTTTTTTTTTTCTTTTTTTTTTTGGCTGGACTCAGTGATCTTAAAGATCTTTCCCAACCTAAATGATTTTATGATTCTGTAATAACAGACGTGTGTGCCATCTCCATTCTGTCTCGGGGAGAAAAGATTCAGGCTTGGTTGACCTCTGCCTTGCAATATTTTTTTGGTTCTGTGATTCTGGAAACTATGTGCTGAGATAAGGTTGCAATCTGAGAAATCTAAAGAAGTTTCTATAGAAATCTAAAGAAATCTATAGAAGTTTCTGTAGACATCTTTCCGTCTTTCCCAGACTGCTTCATTATTTCCAAAGGTTCTAATACTGGGAAGTTCTTTTTCCTCCTGCACCTTTAGTTCATAGAAAAAAAATTGGAACTTCCTAACATAATGTGGTTTTTTTTTTTGAGATGGAATGAAAGATGTTTACCAGATTTAAACATTTACTTTGAAGAAAAAGCAATCAAAATAAAAGCATTACATGATAAATTTTTCCTTTTTTTTCCCAGAAATTTGGTGGCAGTGCTGGATCTCATTATTTCAGCCATTTGGACCTTTGGCATCTAATTCACTAATTGATAATGGATGTTGGTAGTCGTGATACTTTTCAAGTGACTGCTGTCTTCTGGAAAAGTTTTTGACTTTCTGAAATAATAAGATATAGATACCTATTTAAGTTTGTGATCAGAATACCCCAAAGGACCATACCTCCGAGTACTGTGCTGTGAAACTCTTCAAGAAGAAAATTGTTAAATGTATATTTGAAGCTTGTAATCATCTGCAGTGACCTTGGCAATAATCACAATTAATTGTAAATTTTACTTCAGTTTTACTTTTAATTAAAAGATAGGTGCAAGAACATGAATGATACAATTAGAATAAATATTTTCAGTGTGATAACAGAATGCTAATAAGTGTATTTCCAAAAAGGGAAATACTATATGAAAGAAATGGATAATCATCATTACTAATGGAGAGGAGTGAGGTCTAATACATTGTGACATGTTTTACCTAATGGAACCTCCATTGCTTCAGTGGTTTCAAATCAGATTTATCAGAAGCAAAGTTACACAAAATGTTAGCAAATGCCAGTTAATATTACAAAGATATTATATCTCCACTGCCTTTTCTAATGAGTAAGGAAAGAAACAATGCCATGATTTTCAAAATACCATTAAAAATGGGAAAAGTGTGCATTCTCCTATTTGTACTCCAGAAAAACTGAAGTAAGCAGTGCTTAGTTTATTTGCTTAGAAACTTGCTCTGACTTCAGGAAATTATTCCATTAATTTTAGTACCTACTAATTGCAGTAGCAGTGTCTTGTGTTAACAGATCAGAAGACCTCAACATCCAGTCTCTTAAGCCTCAAAAATGTTTGTTTTAAAACTCTTAAGGAACAGCTTTTTTTTTTGCTCAATAGCATCAGTTTCCATGATGGTTGCTGTAGCAGAGGGTTAATAATAATATTGTGTTACTCTGCAGTTCACTACTTTGGCCCTCCTTCCACTAGTTTATCCACCCTAAGACCAAATTATTACCCTGTAATAAAATGAAAAGCCACTATTATTACTTTATGTAAGTACACTTAAAATTATTATTAGTAGTGTACTTGGTAAGGTTAAATGATGAGGTCTTTGATGCTAACTTCAAAGATTACATCTCCAATTTAACTAGAATAAATGAGATGGTTGCTTCTCTCTAATTAAAGGCAAAAGTGTATCTATGGCACTTGGCAATTATCTGTCACTTAACACTGTATTATAGCAACATTTATTGCATTCATTTTATTATAATTACAATTACCTTACATTTACTGAGGGCCCAATCTTCAGAAAACCAAGCTGCCTGAGGAAATGAATCATGATTTTTTGAAACCTAAGGGAGCCCACGTACCAAGCTGAAGGTGAAGTTCAGTTTGCAGAGAATTGGAATGATACTGCCAGCAGCTCGAACCATTCTCTAGGGCCCTGTTTTCAGGCACAGATTTACAGGTGCTTTCCAAAAAGTGAAGTGAACGTTCTCTTTGGTTGATTTCTGAATTTTGGGCTGTTGTGTAGTTTCCACTTCTCATCTCTTTTTTAGGCAGTGACAAACAGTAACTGATGTCTGGTGAAGAGAAAGGGAACTCCAGCTGATTTTACTCTTGCAGGAAGCGAAAGCAACACAGCAAGAACAGGGCACCAGTTGAGCTGAAAGTTTAAGAGAAAGAAAAAGGGGTATCCTGAGGTGAACAAGTGCTATTCTGACTAAACAGAACAATTTATAAAATGATCACCTTTTTAAAAAATTTTGTGAGGCAAATGATGTTTCTTCCTTCCTCTTTCTTGACTTGTCTGTATTCATGTTCTTTCTATTTTGTTTTTAACCATTAGCACAATCATGCTTTGCTTGCCTGAATACTCCCTGGAAAAGAGATATAAAGCTTAAAAGCCTGAATAATTATAAGATTTTAAAAATTTTTAAAGTGGGGTCTTTGACTGCACAATGTAGAGCTCATGCTGTGTTTGTTTCTTTAATCAGTGGAGAGAAAAAAAGCAATGCAATCTAACTATGACTGTGCAAATTGTGAATATTCACAATATACAAAACAAGATCTTTAGTTTTTTAGTTCTTCAAAACAGCTGTGAAAGTTTCCAAGTCCTTATTCTCCAAGACATTCAGAATAAAAGATAATTAGTATTAATTATTATGTTCTTATTTGAAGTAGAAAGGCAATGTTTATGAAAGGTGAAATGACTGCTTATGTTCGTAGATTTAATACAGACAAGCAGTGAAAACAAACTATTGAATGACTGATCAATATATTTAGAGCTAATCAAAAAGCATTTTTCTACTGTTCAAGCAAAACAGTGGGTCAATTTATCTGTGTAAGGTCATAATATTTTGTGAGCAGCATACCTTCAAAACATTCAGAGTACAGCTCAGCAGACATTTGTAGTCTCACAAATGTGTCCCTACTTGTTATTGTTGTAATTTACCTGGCAGATCCTGCTGTTTCATTAAGATCTCTGCCTGTGCCATTGAAAACAAAGGAAACTTTGATTTTATTTGGGACAGGATTGAGGTTTGGCCACTCAACATGTCCTTGAGCAAAAGCAAAATGTAGAAGGAGGTTAATGTTGAGAGTGTTTTGATTGCATAATGATGCCAACCAGCAAGACAGGAAAAGTCTTTGGGCTGCACTGAAATGGAAAGTGTACTTGTCTATTTTAAACTGCTAATACCTCATCTAACCTACTGTGCTGAACAGTCACAAAATGAACCTATGCAGTGACTGAATTGCAGTCCATAAAGCAAAAGCAAGCAATAGACTGTTATTCCATTTCTATAATATAGTCATTTCTATAATGTAGTTATTTCTATAATATAGTTATTTCTATGTTATTGCAGCAGTAATGAAAACCAGTATCTTAACACTGAGATGCTGCATTTTGGGAATCATTTACAGTTATAGTGTTCTAAACGAGCATTTTCTGTGAAACAGGGAAATACAGTCTTTACAAAATGAAATTATTCAGCAATGTGATCAAAAATTTACTCCCTGAGTATACTTGTCCACCAGTACAGTGGAAAATGTAAAGCCACAGTCTTCCAAAGTATTAAAGTGGTAGGAGTTAATCTTTAAATTAAAAAACCTGTAGTAGCACATTTACTGCATCTTCAGTACTTGTCTGTGGTTGAGATGCCATAGCATTTTTTAGGATCTATTTTTAACATGTGAATTTTCCTGGAGGGGTGCAATCCTAGTAGAAAAGCTACAGATCCATATACCCACAAATTCCAGGAAAAATATTAATGTGCTAAAGTGTTTTTAAAATATGAGAATCTCCTAAACAATTTGAAGGTGTTCAAAAATACATTTTCTTTTTAAACTGTATTTTCTTAATTCTATAATTGAGAAAACATTATTCTAATTTTTAAACATTTCCAGCAGAATACACTAATTTTAGTACTGCCCTTGGAATATGATGCTTTTTTCTTCCTCCTGTCTCATGCAGTAACTGAGGATGTGGAGAGACTATCCTCACAGAATGGTGAATGTGATTCTCGTCACTGACACATTGCAAGGAATTAAAGAAAAAACCTTAATCTAGCTTTGGATTCAGGACTGAATTGTTAAATTCATTTTATTAATACTGTGAAAAATCCACTCCATTATGGTGAGTCAATCTATATATTTACTGGTCAGCTGGAAGTTATACTGAATATCTTTATAAGGACAGTTGCAAGGGTATGCAAACCCCACAGTTTTAACTGTACTTGCAAAATTTGTTTACATATGTTGTATGGCAGCCTCTCTGGAATTATTTTCTGATAGTTTGTTAACTATTATAATTTATATATTTTGATTTTATTCTACTGTTTCAAAGTTGCCTCCATAATCTTGCTGAAATAATTCATCCATTAATTTTTTTTATTAAGAAAGATAATAAGAGTAGATAGGAAGATATAAAATTTTAATAGCCTTTTCAAGACTTAATGATGCAAATCAGCCAGTGCATCTGTGCATATTAATTCCAAACAACCCTACAGTTATGAAAACAAAAACCTGTTTTTCTAAAACAATGGAAAATGCAATTAACTGAACATTTTAAAGGAAATTGCACTCTTACTTATTTTATTAAACACATCATAACAATACTAAGGTATTCAATGGTATAAACATCTGGTGTTTATGCTTCTTCTGTGGTACCACAGGTGAATAATTATTTTCCAGGTGTCATGGAGAAAAAAATTGGTTAATCAGCCAGTCAATTTAGCTTAATGTTCAACAACTGAGAGCTGCTGCTTCAAGTTTTTTTTGTGTAGGTACATGCACGTACATGTGCATGTAACCACATTCTGGACCTTATTCCACTTCTTTTAAAAAGATGGAAAGGTCCGGGTTTTCATAATGAAGTTGCACCGATACAAATCCAGATCAAAGACTTTGTGGCACAGAGAAGAACTTAGAATCACTGAAACATTTAGGTTAGAAAAGACCTATAAGACTCCAAGCATTAACCTGGTAGTGCTAAGTCCACCACTAAACCATTTCCCTAAGCATCACATGTATGTGTCTTCTAAATTCCTCCATGGCTGGTGACGCAATCACTTCTCTGGCTAGCCTGTTCCAATGCTTGATAACCCTTTTGGTGAAGAATTTTTTCCTTATAACCAGTCTAAACCTTCCCTCACCCAGCTTGGGGCCATTTTCTCCTGTCCTAACTTGAGGATATAGGGGATGAAGAAGCAGATAAAAGAAAACTTAAGTTATTTACTGACACAGATCAGAGAGACAAAAAAAGATTGAAATATGTTGAATCTCTTCTGTAATTCATAATTCCCTAAAATATACTGAAATGAAGACTTAGGATAAGAATAAGGTTTTGGTGAACTGGGAGATCTGGCCTAACAATGTTTATCTCAACCAAGACCATTGTTGCAACTTTTCTTTATAATTAATCTGTCATCACTGCTGTATGTGGGGAGGGCAGTTGTATACCAAAAGTCATAGCTCTTTTTCTCAGTATTTGATTTTTTGCATAGTTCAGTTACTCATTAGATCTGTAAAGATACCTCCCCATTCTGCTGTTTAACAGAGCAGGTAGATTCATGGGGGGCTTAGAAAACTGAATTTTCTCAGGCTGATCTCTAAAGGAGAGTTATTCTTACGAAGTGAAATCTTCTTTTTCTTATCTGATGCCACGACCCAGAATTCATCCCTCTGCCTATCATTTACACAGGTGTATTTACACAGACACATATGCTTATTTTGAGAATATTTTTTGAATTTTTTTTCTGACACTCCCAGCCTCCTATAAAACCTCCAACTACAGCATAACATTTAAAATCCTGTATAGAAAAACTTAAGTTTTATAGAGTTACAGGTTAATGAAGGATGTGAAAAAGAATTCTTAAAAAGCAATTTAAAAAGTGGTCATAAGCCAGAGAACAGAAGAGGGTGAAACAGGGTCATATGGAGTATAAAGATAGCTGTATTGTGTAGATTGGCTTGACACTGATCTTCATACCCAAGAAATGAAAATTGTACTTCCTCCTCAGCTGATCCCTCTTCTTTCTGTGTCTCATGTCCCTTCATTTTTGCAACCCCACACCTGAGCCCCTCTTATGCAGCTGATGTGCATCCACGGTGTGTTCATTTAATGGCTCTTCTCTAACTTCAGCACAGGTCTACTATGTAATCACGTGTGTGAACACAGCCACTTCAGGAAC